>NC_058134.1:65370276-65539244 GCF_016433145.1 Gracilinanus agilis | reverse complement strand
TCTCTCTCTCTCTCTCTCTCTCTCTCTCTCTCTCTCTCTCTCTCTCCTCTCTCTCTCATAAAATAAGCTTCCTTCACTTCACCATATTAGAAACTCCCTCCAATAAAACTGAATGTTAATAGCAACACAGAATCTTGGAGGGAGAGAGAAAGTTGTCTGGGGGTACTTAAAGATTAAGTAAATTGCCCATGATCATACAACTGATATCCCTCAAAAGCGGGACTTGAAACCAGATCTAGCTGATTCCAAAGCCAGCCTTTTCTGTCTCTCACATAATGTTGTTGTGAGGTTGAAATGAGATAATGTATGCCAAGTACTTTGCAAAGTTTAAAGTACTCTATTAATATCTCTTATAATTATTGTTGTCTCTGAGAACTGCTAGTCCAAACTCTAATGTCTGCATTAATAATAATTTTAAATACAGAAGTTCTTTCACCCCTCCTGGGAAATGGGCCAGAAGCTCATGTTTGAGGTAACTGAGGCAGATGGCAGATAAGAGACTCACCCAGGTCCCCCACTGAGTCCCCCCCATAGCTGTGGCTGGACCAGAGAGCTCAGATCCTGCCAGTTTGTTTACAGAACACTTTGAGCTCAGTCAGCAACAGGTGTCTTTGTTTGTCTCATCTGATGAGTCCTTGGTGAAAGATCTGGGTAGACAGAAAAGATGAGGCCAAGGGGAGCAATCATAGCCTGTTAGCTTTTAGGACTGGAGGGTTGTTTTATTATTTTTTTAATGCAGTATTTGTGTTCATTTTAATACCTTCTGCCAAGGCGCACATCCGCACACATTAAGGAAATGAGGATGTGTTCAACAACACACCTGATTACAATTCGCCATTCCAACGAGAGCAGCACATTTCATATCTTTTCCAAAGTACATTGTATACTACCACCCTAAGTACAACAGATGAAGCATAAAATCCTTTACGAGCCACTAAATAGAGGCTTATGCTGCAGAATGTTTCAGGTGAGATAAAAGCACTCTCTCTTTTCAGTCCTAGAAACCAGAAAACTTTAGTCATTAACTCCAAGGTGGAGGAAGAGGGTAAAGATATCATGGTAGGAAAATTCAAACTGCTTTTCAGCCAGACAGCCCGGAATCCTACCAATCAATTAGTAAACATTTATCGAGCCCCTACTATGTGCCTACATAATAGCAGGCACTGTGCGAAGGGAAGGCAGTATAAAACAGAGGCAAAAGATAATCCCTGCCCTCAAGGAGCTTACCGTCTAATGGGAGAGACAACATACAAATTAATATATACAAAGAAAGCTATATACAGGATAAACAGGAAATAATTCACAGAGGGAAGGAACTGGTAGAAACAGGGGTTGTGGAAGGCTTCCTGTAGGAGGGAAGATTTTAGTTGAGACTTAAAGGAAGCCAGGGAGGTCAATAGTCAAGAGTGGAGGAGGAAAAGCATTCCAGGGACGGAGCCCACAAAAGGAATTCATCCCAACATCCCAATTTACTTATATTTTAAGGTGCTTATTAGTGAAAATTCCTACACAAGATGCTGCCCTCCATCCCCTGTTGTATATTTCCCCAGCCCTTCTTTTCAGTCTAAGCAGTAGAGAAAGTGACTAACTTCCAAATGACTGCTCATTGCCTTTGACCCAGAGATCCCTTTACTGGCTATGTGACCCAAGAAAGTCAGTGACAGAAAGCATTATTCCAGACAAAAAGCAGAATTTGTTAAACTAGCAGAAAACTGAAAACAAATGGAGTGTCCATTGATTGGGGAAATGACAGTAGTATATGACTATAATAAATATTATTCCTCTGTAAGAAATGGTGAACACGAAGAATTCCAAATAGCATAGGATGACTTTTATAAATTGATATGGAATGAAATAAGGAGAATCAGGAAAATAGTAAAGCAATTACATTAGTTACATAAATGAAAACAAACCTAAAAGGTGTTAGAAATTCGATTAAATACAATAACCAAACTTGATTCCAGAGGACCAGTGATGAAATACATTTCCCACCTCTCAATATGCAGCAGAGTGCTATGATGCTATTTGTAGTGGTCACTGTGATGGTTGGTTTTCCTTCACTATTTCTCTGGTTATATGGAGAATGTCATGGTGGTGGTAGTTAGTGGTGGTAGGTGGATGAGATATGGGGGTAGTAATGGAGCATATTATAAAAGTGATCATGCAAATAAAAGAAAACAACAGAAAAAAACATCAATAAAACATTAAAATATAAACATAATGAAACAAAAAAGAATGTAATGATTAGCAGAGCTAGAGGCAGAAATTCCAAGTGGGAATTTGATTTTAACTTTTGTGGCTTAGGACCAAGAAATAACACTGCCATTTTCTTGTCCAGGCAGTGGAAGCTCAATGCAGACAATGTATGTCAGTATGTTCTTTTGGGGTTCTTATAAATTTACCACAGCAAATAGTAAACTTTTGAAGTATAAACTGAAGCTGCCTCAAAACTTTGGAGTAGGGGATAGCTAGCTGACTCAGTGGATGGAGAGCCAAGCCTAGAAATAGTCCTAGGTTCAAATCTGATATCAGATACTTTCTACTGTGTGATCATTTAACCCCCATTGCCTAGTCCATAATACTTTTCTGCCTTGGAACCAATACACAGTATTGATTCTAAGATGGAAGGTAAAGGTTTAAAAAAAGAAACAACTTTGCAGTATAAACTGTAGACTAAAATAATGAAAGGACAGCCCAAAAGAGGTGCTGGTATATAGTATCAGTTTAATGCAGGACAGCTGGAAAACAAGGTCTTCTATTTGGAATTTGATTGAAGTTTGAGGATAATACCATCCCCTTCACTAGAGCTCTCAGGATAGAAGGAATTATAGCTTTCAAATTAGTATTATAGGCAAGTTTCAAATGCTCCTAAGATAATGTTAATTTATTTTAATATTAGTTCATGCCTTCAGGCTGTATACTGATGAGTTGTCATTAATTGATTCTTGATACTATTCTTAGCTATAAGACATCTTAATTTTCCCAACTGTTCCAGGGAGAGAACACTGGGCATCTTAATTTCAATTCTCTCCCAGCCTGGTTACCTTGGTTATATCATCATAATAAATGGACCCAGGGCTACAGATCCAAAAGCAAGGGCTTCAGAGAGGACATTAGAAGTTAGGGAAATAATTTTCATTATGACTTTTACCCCACCTCTAATGTCCTACCTGTAGTCTGGGGCTTCTGGCTTTTGGTCCATTTACTGTAACAATATTTAACCCAGTTATCCAGGAAATTTCAAAAGGGAAGATTTGTTTGAACTGATGCAACGTGAAGTAAGTATAACCAAGACAATAATGTAACAAACATGGCAAAACGAAAAGTTTTGAAATACTTAACTTTGATCTGTGTAATGACCAAAAATAATTCCAGAGGACTGACAATGAAGAATGCTACCCACCTCATGATGAGAGCTGAGATTAAATATACAGAACAAGACCCGGATTTTTTTGGACAGGGACATGTTTGCCTATGCATATCTATTACAAGAATGTGTTGTTTTTCTTTTTCCCCATGGAAAAAGGAGGATGGAAAGAAAAAGAAATAAATGCTTGTCAGTTTGACATTTTCTAATTAAAAAAAAAAAAGAAGTTATGGAAGAGGTGAGAAAAAAATTCTGTATGGTAAATAAGCATCCATACAATGGTGTAATGAAACTAAGCTCTCCCCATCTCTAACAAACAGTAGTCAAACATTTATTTGATCATTGTAAAATATTATGAAAGCACATTAATACTTTAATTGTTTGGAATGTCTGAGAGATGAAACACTTTGGATGATAAAATTTTCCAGATGACTATTTTAGCTCCTTGAGCACTTGCCTATCTTTTGATACCTTTGATAAACAAACAAACAAATCTTTAAAAGTCTATTATTTGTCTGCCTTAGTACACAAAATATACTTAATTTTTACTTGAAACTCAAGAGAAATCAGTATGAACCCTGCTAACTCTACTGCACTAGAGCTATGATTATTAATGGTGAGAGACAAAGGGTAGAATGGGTCCTGTCCTTAAAACCCAGCCGATCCCTGTTTTCCAGAAAAAAGTCCATAATGTCAGTGCTTCTTCCTCCTTTGGGGAGGGAATTCCCTGAGGGAATGAAGGTTATAAACTGGCATGACCTTAAAGGCTGATATTCTAAGAAAGTAAATCATGAATCATGAAGTATCTTTCTTTCAAGTATTTTTCCCATCCTCTGGAACAAGTCTCTCCCCACTTCAGTCTATTTTCCACTCAGCTAAGTGATTTATTCATAGTAGATGTTTGACCATGTCACCTCTCTATTCTATAAATTCTACTGGCTCCCTATTACCTCCAGAACCAGGAACAAAAACCTCTGCTTTGCTTTTAAAGGCCTTTATGAATGAGGCCTTTCCAACCTTTCAAGTCTTACTCCCTTCCAAATATACTCTACAATATCCTGACACTGACCAGTGTGTCAGCCTGTTTCTTATCTGAGGCAGTGTAGTACAGTGCAAAGAATGCTGGGAATAGAATCAGGAGGTAGGTTCAAATTCTGATGTTGTCCAATAATATTCAAGAGATCTAGGACCTTTCAGGGTCTTTAATTTCCTCAGTGGGAAAATGAGAAGACTGGATTACATGGCCACTAAGATTCATTCCAGCTCTAAATCTAAGATCCTAAGCACTATGTATATGGAATATAGTAAACTCATTGCCTAACTTACTACTTTTTAATCTCACTTGTCTTCTTTGTTGACTGGATATGAAGGAAAATTCTTCATTTTGAGAATTTGGCAGTATATTTTGGGATACTCTTATTCCAACAAAAATCTACAAATTCTTATTTACCACCATTACTCTCATAATCAAAAGATGTATCTTCAAATATTATCTATAAGCCACATTTCCCCACCCCCACCCCAAAGTCCCCCTTGGCCTTTGAAAGGATTATTCATAAGGGCAATTAGAATTTAAATCTATTATCTTCAATGATCCAATGGAATGAAAAGTCTCATGGTGTGCCTGAAAAATATTATTAACATTCTCAAAAATCTGATATATCATATTGTGTATTCTGAACAACTCTCTGCTCCACATATTCAATTAAAGAGGTAACACTAGGAGGCCAAAAGAAGGATAAATCAGCTCTACAATATTATAAAAATCAAGAACTTCATCAATGGAAACAATTCCCACACTTGATGGAGATTACAAGCCTTACTTAGTTTGACTGACTTCATTGTTTCTTGTGGTGGAATAAATTTATTACCTGTTGGTCAGGCCTCCATGGTAAATCTATCTAAGGTTCTTGGGTTGGTCTAAGACAGCTTGGGTGAACCTTTTCTGAGTTCGAGTGCCCAGAGGGCAAATTCAAGCTGTGAGCTCCCTCATTACCTGAGAGAGCTGAGGGAGGAAGTGCTTGCTTTGGGCAGTTAGATAGAGGAGTGGGGGATGCAAAAAAAGTCTTCAGGAGCTGGGAAGAGGGGAAATGAAGCAGTTCCCCAAGTGCCAGCTTTGGACGTGTGCCACGTCTTCACCAACACTGGTCTAAGCTAGGCTGGGCAACATAGCCTAGGCTAACCCTAGACGTAGAGTCTAAAGATAGGCTCATACTAGGATCTTTTATGCCTTGGTAAGATATACTTGATATACTGGTATAGACTTCAACAACTGAGAGTTACTTCATGCCATTCTCAGGAATCAGAGAAGGGCATCAATTAAAAAAATAAAATAGTTCAATTAGCTTATCAATTGCAAATGAGATAAAAATACATTAGAACCAGTAAGGTTATTTGGCCTTAGCTTACACTGTCTAAGCAGCAGATAAATGCCTGTTATCTTTAAAAGTTTGAAAGAACACTCAGAAGACCTGCATCCAAATTCCAGCTCTAATACTTATTATCTATGTGACCATGAACAAATCACTGAACCTCCCTGAGCATCAATGTCCTTATCCTTAAAATGGAGATAATCATAGTTATCTAAAAAGTTGTATGAATCTGAAAATTTATTTATGTAATTATTATTAATAATCATTATCAAAAGTTTAGTATTAGGGCTAGCTAGGTAGTTCAAATATGGCCTCAGGCAGTTCTGTGTAACCTTGGACAAGTCACTTAAACCATTGGCCTAAAAATGGTTTGTTTAGGCTGTTTTATTTGTATTTTAAACTATTGTATTTATTTTGGGAACTTTTAAAAGATTATCATCTGCCTTATTAAACAGAATATACTTAATCTTCACTGGATACTCTGGAAGGTCTGGCATTACCTTATACCAAGAAGAATAGTTTACCTGCTCTTATTCTTCTTAAACCAAGAGACACTTGGCTGCTTGGCTTCTGTTAGGAGGGAATGCATAAGTGTGACCAAGATAGAGTCATTTCATGGGCATAAACAAGTTCTCTGAAAAAGCTACACAGTTGTTCTACAGCGTCATGGTTTGGTGATTGATTTTCACCAGTTATACCTGACCTAATGTCATGTCACTCTTTGTGTATTGTCTGAACGGTAGCTCTGGTATATCAATCAACAACCTTTGCTTGGAAAAATCTTCTGCCTTTTCAATTAGATTGGGTCAGAAACAAGGTAAATGTATGATTGGTTTTTTTTTACTTCCCACTGAGAATTACTCCTCTAAAACATTGTCTAGGTCCTCTAATACACATAGTGCTGGACACATGGTGAGAACTTAAGAAAGGCTTGTTGACTGACTATTGGCATGAGGCACCAATTCTTCCTTGAAATCCTTCCAGGTTTCCTAAGCTAAAAGTAATCTCCCTCTTCTTGGTCATCTCCTCCTCCTCCTCTCCCTCTTCTTCCTCCTCCTCTTTCTTATCTTCCTCCTCCTCATCCTCTTTATCTCCTCCTCCTCCTCCTTCTTCTTCACCCTTATTTTCCATCTTGGAATCAATACTGTGTATTAATTCCAAGGCAGAAGAGTGGTAAGGGCTAGGCAATGGGGGTTAAGTGACTTGCCCAGGGTCACCAGCTAGGAAGTGTCTGAGGTCAGATTTGAACTGAGGACATCCCATCTCTAGGTTTGGTTCTAAATCCACTAAGCTACCCAGCTGCCCCACCTTTTCTTGGTCTTCTGATAGCACTTTGTACCTGTCTTCTGGTCAATGATCTTATTTTAGATTATGGTCACATATCCTTGTCTTACCTGTCCAACTAAATTTATCAACTTCTAAAAGGCACTGATCTTATATTTCTTGGCATTATTAGTGCCATGTATTACACAAACACATATAATATAAAGTAAAAGAGTATTGTTATATAAGTATAGGATATATATAATATATATTACCCATACATATTTATATTTTGTGTATATATAAATATATATGATTATATGTATATGTACTTATGCATATATATAATGTATATAGAAATATATGCTTAATATATGAGACATGAGATGTGATTTTATATATATATATATACACATATGGATATATATATATATTACATAAAGTACTAGAGTATTGTTATATATAAGCATAGGTCATATAAAATAGATTACACATACATATGTGTGTATACATGAGTATATTTCACACATATATACATGTGTATGTTGAATATATAGGTATGTGACCATGTGTATGTGTGATATTATACACACACACATGATCTGATACTAAGGCAGTAAGGAAGATGGTTCTAGTGGATAGAGCAGGGACTTGAATGCAGAAAGAACTAAGAAAGATCTAGATTCAGAAAGATGTTAAAATCCTTCCTCAGACACTTAACAGGTTTATAAATGCACAAATCACTTAATTGTCCTCAGCCTCAGTTTGCTCTTCTTAAATATGGGGATAATCATAGCACTTCAATCACAAGGTTGTTATAAGACTCAAACGAGGTATTATTATATCATGGGGGCAGCTAGGTGTTTCAGTGGATTGAGACGCTAGAGATGGATTCAAATCTAACGTCAGACACTTTCTAGCAGTGTGGTCCTGGACAAGTCACTTAAAAATTGCCTTGCTTTTACTGCTCTTCTGCCTTGGAACCAATGTACAGTATTGATTTTAAGATAGAAGGTAAGGAATCTTTATCGTTAATAATGATAATTTATCTGTCAAAATCTTGATCAGCTGGATAAAATATCCACCTTCAAGAAGTCTTTCCTGACCCAACTAAACCTCATCCAATTTGCTTGTTTATGTGTACTGAAAATTTGCACGAGATTCCATTCCATTCACTTATGTTTTTTAGTGCCTTTGTATCTTTAATTTCCAATGAGGCGTAAAGCCCCTCAAAGAGAGGAAGTGCTTTTTGTACCTTAAAATGCTATGTAAACATTCCCCATTATTATAATTGTTATTTCTTATTTTTTAAGGAAATGAGTTGAAATGAGACACTTGATAGATGGTGCCCACAAAGACATAATAATTTATGAGATCTAATCTGGGTCAGTGGAACCATAGGCCCTGGTTACTTAATAATAGGCAGTAGAAGCCCCTGTTCACTTCTGTGAGGTGGCAAAGATGGAAGGGATAACTTTCACATAGTAGGATAAGGCTATTTTCCCAATGACAGATCTCTTGTCAAGAGTTTCTGAGAGTGATAGATCATTGTTGCTATAGCTTGAAACCTCAAAAAGTACAAGTTATGACCTAAGACCACAGGCAAATACGTTACAAAGGTAATATAAACTTAATGGCCTCCAAAAATCTTGGTTCCAATAGCCTCAAAATATAATTGGCACCATATTTCTTAATTTTAGAGGTTTTAGGCTCTTCTATCTCATTCTTATCTGCTGTCTTTCTCAAGTCTATGTCTTCTATATCAATATAGTTTAATGGATATTGGTTTCCTTTGTTCACCTTTGTCCCCTCTCCAATTCTATTCCTTCTTTCTTATTACCCTGAGTGTCCTGATGAGGGAGAGGAAGAGGAAAAGAGAGGGAAGATAGAGGGATGAGAGAAGAAAAGAGAAGATGAAAAAGGGAGAGGAAGGATTGGGAAAGAGAAAGAGAGAAATGAAGAGAGAGCAAGAGAAATGGAAAATGAAAGGATGGAAGAGGGAGAAATAGGAAAAGAGATAGGAAAAGAGAGGCAGAGTGATGTCTACTTGTTCCAAAAATATTTTCATAGTTCTTTAACCAACTGGTCATGAGCTTTGATAATTATTATGAAGATGATAATGGTGATTACTTGAACATGGCAATGACTAATAAAGCATTTCTTGACCCTAAAAAAAAAGAAAAAGAAATAGAGATGGGGGAAGGAAGAGACAGAATCAAACATGACTCTTTGCATGCTTGGAAAATAGAGCAGAACCAAGAATACAAGCACAATGATCTTGGTGACATCGAGGAAAGCAACATTAAAGGAAATCAGATCAATGTAATAGTCAGTCCTGACTGCAGAGAACTGAGACTCAAATAACTCTCTCCTCCTTTCTGTAGAAAAATAGTGGAATACAGGTGTAGAATGAGGCTTGGTTGTGGCTTAATATAACTTTACTAAAAGGAAAGGCTCTCTTATGGAGTTGGTCCTGGAAAATGATATTAAGGAGTTTAAAACAATCTTTAAAAAAATCTTTAAAAGACATCAATAAAACATTTAAAAAGGAATGTGCAGAAGAAGAAGAAGAAGAAATGTTATTTACAATGCTAATTCATGTCCCTTCTAACCTCAACAATCTGGATATCTATCCTTCTCCAAGGAGCTTTTTCTGACCTGAGTAAATCTCATCTTACTTTCCTGTTTATATTTACTGAAAATTTGCACAGGATTCCCTTTCACTCACTTATATTTTCTAGTTCCTTTGTATCTTTCATCTACAATGAGATTGAAAGCCCCCTTAAAAGAGGAGCCACATTCTTCATCTTCATCTTTACAGTGTGTAGACCACTGCCAAACAGTGGAGCTTCTCAATAAATGTAGAAATCATTAATGAGTGATAACCTGAGAAGCAAGAAGGGGAGGAAGAGATGAGAGTTTTGTCATTTCTAGGCTGCAATGAGTCAGAGAGATATTTAGGTATTGATATCTGAGGGCCAATTAACACTCTGAAAATTAAAAAGGGAAAAGTTGGTGGCAGTGTTTTTAAAGGCATGTTAAGCTTCAAGATGAGTTTTTATAAATGCAGCCAATATTTTATTAAGTTATTTTAGTCGACGAGACCCCAGACATCCTGCATTTTTCTTTTACCAAATTTCGGGGTGGGTTCTGACAGTTGTCAGCTGAGGATGGAGAGACTTTAATCATGGCTGCCTCAATTTAAGCTGCCCCTACAATTCTGAAAAACCAAACAGCAGCATTGTGCAAGGGCAAGGGAGATCAAGATGAAAGCAATTTAAAACCCAGAGCAAATCCCCCAGGCTGAGTTCTGATGTCCAGGCGACATGGGGAAGGAGAATAACTCACTTGCCTAGAAAAAAGAAAATGGAAGGCAGTATGCTTACCAGTAAGTACTGCAGGCAGGGCCCTCATGACCTAGTTTTCTCATCATTAATACAGCAGGTCACTGCACAATAGCTGGAATGGAGAGCGAGCTCTACAAATTGCCAAGTGCTTCGTAAAGATTATCTCGTTTGATCCTCGAAACAGTGCCAAGAGGCAGGGCCTGCAGGTTCCAAACCCCACTGGTACTTCCAAATACTCCATTTATCACAACTATGACATTATGCCCACGGCGCTAACTGCACCCCCCGCCATGTTGTTTTGCCCAATGTGATGCTGTGTGTTCTCAAAATAAACCAAGGGGCATCAGGTGGGGGCAGTACCTTGTGCTCTTGAGGAAGTATAGAAAATACAGGACAAACACCACAAGCCTGACTCTTCATTGTTTTGCCATAAGGAAGGACGGAGGTGGCAGGTGGGAGGGGAAGAATCCTTATCCTTGGGCCGATGAGAGGATGCTTCAAGTTTGGATTAACACGGGGACTGGAACCAAACCTGTGACTGCCTTCCAGAGGAGGGAACACCTTCCACCAATGTAAGTTAGCACCAGGCTGTCCACTATGCCTGGAATGGCACACTCTCACTCTTCCTCTCCACTTCCAACTGGATTCCCCAGCTCCTTTGAGTCTCAGCTACAATCCTAGCTCCTACAAGAAACCTTTCCAAATACTTGTTCATGCTAGTGCTTTCTCTTTCTTAATTACCTCCAATTCATCCTGTATTTATTTTGGTTCCACATGGTGGTTTGTGTGTTATCTCTGGAGGGCAGGACCTGAGGCTGCCTTTCATTATGTCCCTAGTTTAGCACATATATAATAAATGCTTACTCAGTGCCTGTTGACTAAAGCCGACTTGCTTAGGGCACAGAGAATTTAAGCAATTTCCCCAGGGCACAGAGCACAGTGCTGGGATGTACGGAGAGACCTTTCCCTATCCATTACATGGTGGATAAGAGCCTTAGCTTGCAATCCACCTTTGAGAGAAGCATCAAGGGACATGTGGAAGGTCACAGATATTCCCCATAACCATAACAGTCTTTAAAAAATAGTCTAATAAAGGGCAGTGGATGGAGAGCCAGGCCAGGAGTCAAGGGGATCTGGGTTCAAACTAAGCTTCAGACACTTCGTGGCAAATCACTTAACTCCCACTGCTTAGTTCTTATCCATCTTTTGTCTTAGAACTGATTCAAGAAAAAAAGTAAGAGTTAAAAAAAAACACCACCCCAACACACACACCCCGACAGACCAAGTAAGGGTTAAAAAAAATACAACACACAACACACTACACTATAATGTTCAATGCACATCCTTCAGGGCTTTAGTAGAAAACATGCTTCTGCATTTTCTCCATTGAGATATTAAAGAGGAGAAGAGGAGACAAGACTAATTAATGCTTCCTCTTTGACTTTTCCTGCCTCAGTATCTATATTTATACCATTTCCCAGGGGTTAGGTGGCACAGTGGGTAGAGTGCCAGGCATGGAGTCAGGAAGACATCTTCCTGAGTTCAAATTCAGCCTCAGACACACAGTAGCTGTGTGACTCTGAGCAAGTCAATTGACTCTGTTTGCCTCAGTTTCTTCATCTATAAAATGAGCTGGAGAAGGAAATGGCAACCCACTCCAGTTTCTTTGCCAAGAAAACTCCAGATGGGGTCAGAAAGTGTCAGTCATGATTGAAAAAAGACTCAAGAATAAAAACCAAGTCTAAAATATATAGTTCTGTGTCCTCCTCACTTCCATTTGTTGAATATTCTCATCTTTCAAAACCTAGCTAAGGAATCAACTAGTATTTATTAAACCTGCTACATGTCAGCCCTCTGCTAAGACACCATCTCCTTCATGAAGAATCCTCCAAGCAGAAAGCGCTCTCTCTCTCCTCCTCAGATATCTTTCCTATGTAATCATCACATTCTTATTTGTGTTATGGTTATTTGTATCACCCTGAGGTCAGCGTCTATGGCTAATTTACCTTCAAAAAAATTTTTTTAAACTCTTACCTTCCATCCTAGAGTAAATACTATGTATTAAAACAGAAGGCAAAACAACATCATTCCACTAACTAGTGGAGAATCAGGTTAGGAAGATGGACTCAGTGTGGCCTTCATCTCTCTTCAGCACACTATCACCTTAAGGAGCTGTTACCTTTCTGGGACCCCAAGAGTGGAAAGGGCTAGGCAATGGGGGTTAAGTGACTTGCCCAGGGTCACACAATTAGGAAGTGTCAGAGGCCATATTTGAACCCAGGACCCCTGTCTCTAGGCCTGGCTCTCAATCCACTGAGCCATCTAGATGCTCCTGCTAATTTATTTTTGAAGTCCCAACACAATACTTTTGCACACAGTAAGTGCCTAAATGATTGCTGAAATGAATTTCTTGATCTATTGAGGCACTGTGTTCTACTGAAGTGAACAATCTGGTCTTAAGATTCAGAAAATCTGGGTTTGAACTGGGGCTCTCTCAGTAGTTGTAAAACCCTGTGTTTCTGTTTTGTTATAGGAGAAAGGCAGAGAAGGAGAAAAGGTAGGTTAGGGAGTTATTGTGCTTGGAAACCCTAGAATTCACATTACTTTCAATCAAACCAAGCCTACACAACACTCCCGAATTCTTTCTGTTCTTCCTAGTCTCCAGGAGTCTCTGTTTATACCCTCCTTTAAGTCTGCCATATAGGTCACTTAACTGCTCTGGGTCTCAGTTTCCTAATCCATAAAATGGGAACAATAGTGATTACATGACCTACCTCACAGGGTTATTATTGGGAAGATGCTTTGTATAATTTAAAGCCCTCTATAAGATTGACTTATTATTTTTGATGCCACAGAACAGGAGGCAAAGCAACATCATTCCACTAACTAGTGGAGAATCGGGTTAGGAAGATGGACTCAGTGTGACCTTCACCTCCCTTCAGTACACTATCACCTTAAGGAGCTGTTACCTTTCTGGGACCCCAATGTAATTGTTTTTTGTTTTTTTTTCCATCCAGCATTTGGTCAAGGCTGGAATTTGGTGTCGGCACCCAGCCCCTTGCTTCTTCTGCCAGAGTGAGGAGGCAAAGGAAACATTCCTTTTGGGTGTGTACTCCAAGGTCGGGTGCTGAGTTTAACATTTTTATTTCCAACCCTGCACACATTCACTTAAACAGGACCATGCCAAGGGATACGTGGGAACTCTGGCAAAGATCAGATGAACATAAAAGATTACATTTTAAAGGAGAGTTATTCTTAGAACTAATTAACTTGGCAACAAAACTTGAAATGATACATTTATGGGTGCGCAATGAATCATGCATTTCCAAAGGTAGCCAGTTATGGTCAATGGATTTCCAAGCAGGGTACCCACGGCACAGACAAAGACATTTAAAAAATAATAAACAAAACCAAATTCTTTTCTCTTGCAAACAGTGGAGACCACATTTCTTAGTTTCTTCTTCCTCTTCCTTTAATCGAGGCACACTGCGAAGGAGCTAAGTTGGTGAGATCTCACTGGATTTCAACAGCCTCACTGCTTGGGACAATTGGAAGTGTCAGATGGTCTCACTGGAGAGGTGGCCTTCTGCCACTGTGAGTGGGTCCTTTTCTCCATCTTCCTTTCCTTCCTCCCTTGTTGCCTCAGGAAACCCTGAGGACAGCAATTGGTGGGGTGAGGGAGCTTCTGGCATCCTATGGTGCTCCAGGCATTAGAATCTGGTGTCCAGGGAAGGGGCTATTTCAAACCTCTCAGGAGGAGACTGAACTTTTCTGAAATGGTGCTGGAAAATCCAAGCTCCACCCCACCCCAACCCCATCTCAGTTGTTTAATTCTACTGCCCCACCTGTAGCACAAAAAAGAAATCTCATTTCATATTTTAACGTGTCATCCAATGGGCATAAGAGATATTTCCTAGGGGAATGACTTCCAGGGCAGATCAGAGGCAGCTCAGAAAGACAAAGTCAAATCCTGGGGGCCTTCCCAAGTCCCTTTTTTTTTCCATTTTTTTCCTCATTTGGATCCCTGGGATCAAATCATATTTTTTCTTAGTTTTAAAGAAATATGGAATATCTGAGGAGAAGATGACTTAGAGAAGGGGTGGACAATAGGAAAGGGCAAGACCTGGACAGCTAGAATTTTTTGGTTATTCTGGTCATCTGAACTAGTCCTTCCCTTGTATAGGATCTGAAGTTTAGGGGATCCCCAAAAGGTAGACAGAGTCACGGTAAGGTTTTTGTCTGGTTGCCATTAGGGTTTCATGGTATCACAAGGAGAAGGTCCTTTGGGAAAGTGGATAAGGGCTCCCATCCATCATCCCAGGGCTGCGGCACCAGAGTCAGAAAGCAAATAGTATATTCTCTCAGAAGTCCTTCTTATAACTGCCTTTATTTCAGAATCCCCTGATATTTTTAAAATCCTTTTCTGCCGTCTTAGAATCAATTCTATATATTGGTTCTAAAACAGAAGAGTGGGAAGGGCTAGGCAATGGGGGGGTTAAGTGACTTGCCCAGGGTCACACTGCTAGGAAGTGCCTGAGGTCAGTTTCAAGATCTCATCATTATCACCATCATCACAGAGGCTATTTTTTGTAACACAATAAAAATTTCAAAGCACTTTAACAGACAATACCTCATTTGTTCCTCACAATTACCCTGTGAGAGAGGCATTACAGTCATTACTCTCTGGGTTTTTACAGATGAGAAAACTGAGGCTCATAAAAACAAAGCGTTTTTTTTTTTTTTACCAGGGTCACAGATTTGTGTAATTTTGTACCAGGGTCACAAATTTGTGTAAATGTGAAATCCTTACACCCCCACATGATTCTGTAGATTTTTATGTACTCTATTCTGATATTGCCCCCCACCCCAAGATTTAAACTTCTGAACTTATTCACATTGGGTCAAAAGACCTGACCTGTGAGTCTGGTATAAGTCAAAATGATATGTCAAATTCCATTGTATTTCTGACATCACTTCTGACTCCTCCTCCCTGTATATAAGGGCTATGATCTATTTTTGGCCCAAAAGTGTCTTTGGTCCACAAATGCATTCTCAAGGTTCTAGGTCTTTGGTTGCTAACTGAAATCTGGCCTTTTGTGAGACTCGCCCTCTCTCAATAAACCTATTTCTTTTTGGCTTAGAGACTTGATTTTTATTTTGTGTGTCTCTGCTAATAAATTTTTGCCACATTTGGTAGGTGCTAAAGGTGGGGTTTGAACCTGAGTCTCTTCTTGACTCCAAATTCCTCATTTTGTCCATTACACCATAAGGCAAAAGCAACTTAGTGGGTGTTATCAAGGGCATAGCTTTCCTTTTTGGCATCTCATCATCACTGCCCAGCTTCTGGGAGATAGATCATCCCTTCAGGCCTCCAACATCTTGGAGACCAGCCCAAGGTACTAGAATCTCCCCAGGAAAAGAGCTACCCAAGTTCATCAGATATTCAAGAGCTGTCCTGCTCTGCCCCCTGGAGGTAGTTTCTTCCCTTTCCAGCTAACAACCCACTCTTCATGCCAGTTTAGAAACATTAGCTCAGGTGCCTCAGCCAGTTCTGCTATCATAAAATGACCCTGGGCAGCTTCTGAGAGAAAGAAATTCTGGAGTCTTGTCAAGGTTACTGGAAATAGAGAGCTTCATGCAGATCAAACGGCATGCCTTCTAGATGACAAAATCACTCAATCTACACCTAGTGCAGTATTAGTCCTTTCTTTTTTTTTTTTGGTTTTCTTTTTTCTGTAGGTGTCTGGGGGGCCAATACCTCATAGGAAAAGATCATCAAAACCTCTGACCCACCAGGGCATGGGACCAAAGCCATATTCCAATCTAAAATGTACTGATTTGAAAGTTTCCAAACAGAAAAGCTTCAAAAGAGGAATCTGACAGGAGCAGGAAGGATACTAATATTGTTTTCAAATAGGTTTCATTTTCAAGCTCTTGAGAGGCCAAACAATGGTGGGAACACTTTGTAGGTATGGTTCTCTCTAAGGCTAACTGCTAAACATTTGGCTCTCCTCCCAAGCCAGTTACTGCATTCTGGACAGATGTTTTATTAAGGCAGTTCCCTTATTATTATTACTGGATCATTCTAAACTTAAAATTAAGAGATCATTTTTTTCATTGAGATTATAAACTCAAATTTGAACGGAAAAAAGGTTTCTAATTTACTTTTCATTATATTCTTAAATACTATAGAAGATAAGAATGTTACAAAGTACCTCAAGAGAAATATAAAGTACACAGAAGAAAAGAAGCTCAAACTTTCAAAATGTGCCAACTATGAGGGATATTGGATAAAATGCTGGATCCAGAGTTAAGGAAACCTTCCTCAGATAATTAACTAGCTGTGTGACCCTGGGCAAGTCACTTCATCTCCAACTGCTTCAGTTTCTTCAGGTGGGAACAATAGCACTTTACCTCACAGAGCTTTGTGATGGATCAAATGAGTTATTTATAAATTGAAGTAATATTTGCAAATATGAAAACACTATCAATTCTAGTTATTATTATTTATAAGACTTAGGAAACAGTAGATCACTAAATTTAGTAATATTACCTAACCTTTCTCTTCCTTTCCACACTTGTTTAAACTCCAAAAATGGATTCCTGGTGACTCAGTATGATATGCATATTTAATTCAATTCCATTTAACAAGTATTTGCTAAGGCCAGAGCAGATATAGCTACTTCCATCAGTAGGAGCCTATGACTAACATCCTGGAAGACAGAACTTCACCACCTGTCAGAAATTCGCCATCTGCCTATCCTCTGTGCTCTCCAATACCTCATACATTGTTAGTAGACCTGATGCTAAACCTTCAGGATATCTTGGCCTTGCCATCTAACTTGCTGCTACACCAAAAAGATTTTTGGGTCTTTTAATCCACTCTGTGAAAGAACACTTATATGTGTTAAGAGTTAGAGCCCAGTTAGAGTGAAGGCTCCTTGAGTGCAGGTAATATCCTTCGTGGCAATTTGTATTCCAAGAGTTTGTCACTTAATAAGTACTTAATGAATCTCCATTCGCTAATAATTAGAAATAGAAATTAAAGTGACATTGAAATTCTACCTCACACCCATCAGATTGGCATATTTGACAAAAATGAAAATCAGCAAAAATGCTAGGGCTGTGGAGGAAAATGAGATACAGACAGTTCTTGCTTTATATAATACAAATTTGTATGAAGACATGAGGAAGGGAGGGAGGAAGGGAAGGAAGCAGGAAGGAGATTGGGAGCCTATGGAGAGAGGGTTCAAGGACATGTCGGGATCAAGGACAGAGAAGCAAGATCAAGGAAACACATAAAGGTTAGGGTGACAAACGGGATGGACACAGACAGGAAATTATGGGCAACACATTCAGGGCTAGGGACAGACACAAGGTACAGGAGGCTGAACAGACAGAAAACAAACATGGGGGAGGGGAGCTAGAAATGGCAGGTGGAGAGAGGAGCTGAGTGGGATAAAGGGCTCCTCTCTCAGTGTCAGAAATCTCAAATCAAGCCCCTGATCTGGCAGTGGTCTTTCCCCATCAATTTAACTTTTACTTAGAAAAAAAATTCTTTTTAAGGTTTAGGGTTTTTTTTTTTTTTGGAAGGGAATAGTAAATAGGGTACCGACCTTAACAATGCCCCCTCCATAGGCTCTCAACCTCCTTCCTGTTTCCTTCATGAGTGTTTTATTGTATGGGTGATATGTGTCTTCTGTCATGGAACGAGCAATATGGAAATATGTATTACATAAAAGCACCGATACGACCAATATCAGACTATTTACTGCCTTGCAGAAGGAAGGAAGGGTGGGTAGAAAAAAAATCTGAATCCTAAAATGTCAGAAAACAATTGTAAAAAACTGTTTTTACATGTAACAAAACAAAATAAAAGATCCTCTCTAAAAAAATGTTAATTCATGGGGATATAATAGTTAAAAATGGCATAGTTAGTGTCAGAGAGGCAGATTGGTTTGATGAAAACAGTGGTGAATTTGGAGTCAGAATCTTGTCTCTGCTACTTATAAGCTGTGTGACCACAGGCAAGTAAGTCACTTGAACCTTCTGAGCCTCTGCAAAATGAGGTAGAATACTACCTTTAATCATTGGGTTGTTGGGAAGACCAAATGAGATGATGAAAGTAAATCCCATTGTACTCTTTGACATTCTATTTTAATGCTGGCGATGGACCCATTTGGCCACAGTTAATTTATACCATCTCTAGAGAACTAAATGATTTCTCCAGCATGAAGAATCTGGGCTTGGTGTCTGGATATAAATTATGGCAAGTTTTAAGGGTCTCCAGAAAAGAAAAGGAATGGTCCCTCCCCATGTCCCAACATTCCAAGCATAGCTCTCATTACCTCCTTTCTATACTCGCCCCAATTTGGGCTGTTACTAAGAGGCGTCTTAGGGAGGGATAAACCCAGCAAGCCAACAGTAATCCGCAGTGTCCTTAAGCTTCTCCCTCTCAGCTTCCTCATAGGATTGTTGTCTGGAGGATCAGCTGTAACGGATGGTTTCTGACATTCTCTACTAGGGTACACGGGCTGTGCGGATGCATCATTAAAATTCTTTGGATAAGGATAAAATTATACTGTACAGACGACAAAAGGCATTTTGAACTTCGAAGCTGAGCTAACAGTAGGTTTCCAGGAGGTTAAATCTCTGTAAAGTTCTATTCTGCAGTCCCTAATGCACAATCAATTGATGTCTACATTTTTTAGTGGGGAGGGGGCCACTGAACCACACTGAAATTGAGCTGTTCCTGTACCCTGGAGGCTTTCTGGATAGCACTCTTACTCCCACCGAGCAAGACTCTCTGCATGTTAAATATAGCTGTACTTAGAGGGATTTTCTTTAAAACAAGTTGAAGCAAATGTTTGTGGAAGTGAGCTTTGGGACTGACTTTCTGGGACTCCGATTCCCCATCCCACTTGGTGGAATAACACCATGTGGACTCACATATGGAAAAAATGGACAAGGTCACAAAAAGCCACCAGAATAAAAGACTCGGTTGATGGAGGGAACCAACCTCTTGAAAGTGATGGACTGATATCTTACTGGCCAACGGGGTTCTGATTACTTTGGAGGAATCTTTATAATTATTTTTCTGGAAGAAGTGCAATCCTCTGGGCTATAAAGCATTCCAAGCAATCAAAGGAGAAACAATTACCTACAACTAGTTGATTAACTTGGCATAGTTTTGAGTCTTACACCTAGGCTTTTGTAGTTGCTAATTCTGTATGCATCTATGAAGCCAAACCCTTGGTTGCATTTCACCTACCCCTGTGAGAAAAACTGGCCAGGCTCAGAAACTGCTTTTACAAGCTCTGCCATCTCTTTATGAAGTCTCCCTGCCCTATGGCTCTGTTCCCAAAACCCACCATGTGTGCCAGCTGGTTTTAGCTGGTGGAAAGCACCTTTCTGACACAAAGATTCCCTTATAAAACAAATTCCAGGGTTGACACAGATATGGTGGGAGGAGAGGATATTTCTTCTCATTTTCATTTCTTCTACTTCTGTTTTTGCAAAATAGAGAGTATCTCTTCAGTCTAGGTTAATCCTGGTGAGTTATGAGGCTCTCTGATCTCCTAGAAGGGTTGTAAAGACTGGGAGGTCTGTAAGGACTGGGAATCACGGGATTTAATACCAAGTCTGTTGAGGACCAGCAGATTTCACCTTGAGGAGTTCTGAGGAGGAACATGATAATAGTTTAGAACCTGGCCAGAATATGGAAATGGAAGGCTTGTTCTGCTTGTAGAATGGGAAAGACATTCTGATTTGCTCCAGAAAGCAGAACTGGGAGTAAAGAGTAGAAAGTGATCAGGAGCAAATTAGGACATGGAAGAACAGTGTTACAACTAGAGCAGCTCCAAAGTAGAACAGGCTGTTTTTGGAAAGAGTGAGTCTGCTTTCAAAGGAAATATTTAAGCACAGACTGGGTCATTTATTGTGTGAATTGTACCTAGGATTCCTTTTGGGGATAAGTATCTGATAGCTACTGGAATTTCTTTCACCTCTAATTCTCCTTCATGTGACTTTGGGTTAGTAACTTCAGTATTTCATGCTTCAACTCTTTCAAACGGGCATAAAAGTGCCCATTTTACTAGTCTTATGGGTTTATCATGAGAATAGTTGCAAAACTAATTTAAAATATTTGAGTGTCATAAAGTGCAAGCTATTTATTATAATTAATATTGGCATCAAAATGAGAATAGTTAATTTTTTTATTCTGAACATTCACAATTGTTAAAGTAACCCATGTAATTATTCATTAATTGGACTATGATTGTTTTTCACTTATTTATGTGCAATAGTACATATACATACATACATATATATGGAGCATCCCAAAAATCTTAAGTTCTGTTTAAAGTTATTAAGTACATGAAAAGAGGCATCAACACTGTATAATAAACTGGTAGAAATATGATAATCATGATTCATAACAATTGCAAATCAACAATTCATTAAATGAGCAGTCACAAAAATAAGATCAAGCAAATTACATCAGAATTTATATTTAGGGGGAAAAAAAATCCATCCTAAATGGGTCAACGCTATTCAATTATTCTTGATCTTAGTCAAAAGGCCAAGAAGTAAATCTCAATCAGTAGAACTTCTCTACCAAAGTCTTCCTTTGATGCCCTGTATTGGCTACTAGAATGTGAGCTCTCTCAGGCTCTGCCCAACATGCCACACCAACTCTAGACTGCAGGCTGTTCACAGCCCTGGGGCTACCTCCTAGGCTTATGATGCAGGTTAGGTTCCAGCCAAATTGAACTATTTTCTGTTTCTGGTCTCAATTATCATGGCTCCTGTCCCTGTGTGTTTGTAGAGGCTATCTACCATGTTGCGAATGTCCTGGTTCTGCATCTCTTGGTATTTTTAGCTTCCTGCAAAGCTGAACTCAAGTATCATTTCCTCTATGATAATTTTCCTTAACCCCCTTCACATCATCTCCCATTCTCCCATTTATTCCAGTCTTTCATGGAGTGGTGGTCTTTCTCTTTGCTAAGGCTAAGGAAGGCCTCTATTTATACTTTTAATCCCACTGCATAATATTTCCTCTTTCAGATTGTTCCACAATCATCTCCCTTCTCTCTCCAAACTTTGAGGTTTCCTAGCTTCATTCCTAAAGCTTACAAATATGCCAATCCCTCTCTTTAAACAAAAAAAACTTTCACTTGATCCTATTATCCCCTCAAGGTATCCCATATCTTGCCTCCTTTCATAGCCAAATCCATAGAAAAAAACAATTTACAACTCATTGTCTCTACCTCCTTTTCCTTTATTCATTTTTCAACCTGGTATTTGATCTTAATACTCCACTGAAAATGCTCTCTTCATAATTACCAATGATCTATTAAATGCCAAATCCAACGGACTCTTTCCAATCATTATTCCCATTCTTTGCAGCAATTAGCATTGATGATTACCTTTTCTGAGTTGATTACATTTCTCTGACTTTATCCTTCTGACTCTCAAAGCCAAGATGGCTAAGTTTATAGGCTCTGCTCACAAAGTATCTCTTGATTCTGTCCTCTACTTCCCACTCACACAGCTCCTAGACTTTCCTCTCGCTTCTTACCTAGAAAACTGCATTAACCTCTTAATTGTTCTCCCTGCCAGTGGTCACTTCCCATTCTATTTCATCCTCCACACAGATGTCAAAAGTGATATTCCTAAGGGTCTAACCATGGCTTTCTTCTAATCCAGAAGTGCCACCAGCACTTTATTACTTCTAGGATAAATTACAGCCTCTTTGTGGCATTCATAATTTTATTATCTACTTTTCAGGCTTCTACTTTGTTCTTGCCCAACTAGCCAAATTGCTTTTCCTGGTACAAGACATTGTTTCTAATCTCTTTTATGTTTAGAAAGTATTGTACTCCTCTCTCACATCTTCCTTTAAGTTTATTTTAAGCAACGCATATGACATAAGGCTTTTCCTCAATTTTCTGCCTGTTTCTTTCCTTTTAAAAAAAAAAACAACCAAAAAACCCCTTATCTTCTGTCTTAGAATTGATGCTAATAATTGATTCCAAGACAAAAGTGCAGTAAGGGTTAGGCAATTGAGGTTAAGTGACTTGCCCAGGGTCACAGAGTTAGGACGTGTCTGAACCTAGATTTGAATCAAGAACCTTCCATCTACAGCCCTGGCTAGCTAGTTGCCCCTAGCTATTTCTCCAAATAACTTTGCCTTGATTTTTCACTCTTTATATTTACTTTTATGTGCATATGTTGTCTCCCCTAAAAGAATAAGAGCAACCACCTTCAAAAGTGAGCTACTGAGTTATAGGAAGGTCGTGATTATCAGTTTAGGGAGTATCCATACAGAAAATGATAGATACCCGATTATTTTACATAGTATTATTGGTATTGTAAAAATCATCAATCACCTGTCTGTCTGTCTATCTCTATAAATACATATGTATATGTGTGTATGTATGTATGTATGTATGTATGTATGTATGTATGTATGTATATAATGCAGGCTCTTTAGCACATTCAGTTCTCTTTACTATCAAATGACATTTATAGCCAAATTATATACTATGGTTGTCCAGAACCAGGATGCCTTCCTATAGGCATCATATCATGCCTGCCCTAAGCAAAGGATTTGTGGCATTTTAGAATATTGGACTGTTTTCTACTATTATCAGCTGTGGCCAATATCTTGAATTTTTCTGATTATTTAAACCTTTTCTTATATTCTGTCCTGTTAGGGACCAAGACTTTAAGATAAGATAGTCACTCTTCTAAGAATAGATATCATTCACTCTTCTAAGATAAGATATTGATCATAGGCCCAGCCATGCTTGGAGATAGTAAGATGCCACAAGAGATTTTCTATGCTCCCTTTCCGCGTTCCTTTCCCCTTAGTATCTGCCGACCCCCTTCTGCCCTCAACCTATATATTCTTGTCATAGATCTGCAATAAACGAGCCTTGCTTCCATCCAAACGACTCTGTGTCTTGCACGCGAGGTCTCCCCTCTTCTTCCCCTATGGGTTCTTAGGTTGCTGTTTCCCCAGACCCCTCGGTTGTGTCCAGCTGGACCCGGACACTGTCCCATTCAAATACCACTTCATTACAAAAATATGTTTTCTACATAAGTAATCCTGAAATGCCCAGAATCCTGGATGACTTAAGCCATATCGAGCCCATTACACTGAAGGAGAAAAATGGGCACCGTATGAAGCCTTGATTTGAATCTTCAGCCTTTTGCTGATTAATATGCACAAATGGAGATTAAATTGAGGAAACAAATCTTACATTTGTCTGTGGCTTGTGTTTTTAACAAATCAGGACCAATTTTAGATTAACATTTATTGCAGGTGTATACTTCTAAAAGTGTTTTTTAACAAATTTACACCAAACACACAAAGGCAAAGAGCAAGGCAGGTTAAGCTCATTTCTCACACTTACCCAGAGATCTCTCCTTTGTCTGGTTGGTTGACCTCACCACTGGAAGGCTTGCCCGAGTACGGCTACCTCTGGAAAAAGGAGTCGGTGACTCTCCCTCTGACATGGCTTCTAAAGAATCAGCAGATGCCTCTGACAGATGCTCAGCCTGGTCTCCTAAATTGGGCGGTTGAGGGCTTTGAGAAAGCTTGGGGCTCCTTGTCTGCAAAAGTCATTAAAGGAAGAGAAGGGGGAATATAACATTCTATTATTACACTTGTAAATGTTTTCAATACCATCAAGATTAGGCAATCTGGAAAATCAATTTTGGGGGAGAAGGTTAGGGCTGTGGTTGGGGGCAGGGGAGAAAACTCCATCGAGAATTCTGAATTCAGAAATTTGAATGGCTTTGTGTGGTCAAGGTGACTGCTATGAAAGTTATTTTTAAAAACATATTGTCCCTGGGTATGCCATTAGGATTTTTATTGCTGTACCTCTACCGTAGAAATTTCATTTCTAACAAGGACCTGAGGCTAAGGCATATTATAGGAGAGATGTATGGCAATTCCATTTCCTATGACTTGAACAACTGTTAACAGGTATTATAATAGTAGACACAAATGTGCACAGACACATATCTTTAACAGGCGAGGGAAGATGCGTCTATGACTAGATTGCAATAATTCTATTTCTAAGTCTGTCACTGAGACTACTTTGAAAATAAGTAAGACAGTATTATATGAGGGAAATGAGTTGCACAGTTCTGCAGGGATTTAGTTTTGGTGATTGAAATTTCATGTCTGTTTTTGTTTTTGTTTTTAAAAGCTCCAACTTTCATTTACTGACCTTTTCAATTAACAGAGGCTTGGCGAATGGATACAGCCATATTGGAACTGATCCTCAATTTTAGTGATCTCTGTTACAAAGCGTTTGGGTAAAAATGGAAATAATCAATCAATTGCAATCTATATGAACTCGATCAATTGGTATCTATTTCAATGTACTCCGTACCTATAAGCTACTATATAAGGTATAGAAGAAATAGAACACATGAACCCTAGCCCCCATGGAAGTTCCAAAGTAGTCAGAGATAAGACATATGAGCAACTATCTAAGATACAATGAAATAGCCCATGAACTGGTGGTTTTCATTACTTTAGTGAATTTGTGATATCACATATGTGGGTATTCCCTTCATCAATCAAACTTCAGCTCATTCATTCATACCTTCTCATCTTATGTGACTCATATCTATGGGCTCCTATAAAACCTCCACAGGGGTTCTTGCCAGTGTGCACAATGCCTTTGTTGAGATAGTGTAGCATAATGTTGGTACTCGAGAAATCCATGGATTATCTATCTGTAATTCCTTATTTTAAATTCAAAATTAGTTGGCTTATGATAATCCATTTTAAAGTCCATCCCAAACCCTAGAGTTTTCCATACAGACAAAGCTAAGTTCAGTTCATAAATTCAAACATTCCTTAGAAACAAAGAGGAAATAAAATCTGGTGGACTGAGTATAAATTTCAATAGGAATATCAACATTTAATAATTTTATTGATTTGAATTGGATACAGATAGGGTATTTCTAGTCTCTTCTTCAAGGAGCCCTAAGATGGAAAGTAAAATAGTATATTTCCTTTTCCCTAAAGGAAAGAAGGCTAGCTAGCACCTGACTTTTTCTATTCCTAGCAGATGAGAAGATCTAAATAAGGTGGATAAATCAATTGTGTTCAATAACTCCACTAGGAAAATGTAGGTGTTATATCCATCCCTCAAGTATGAGGTAAACTCCTTGAAGGCAAAGGCAGCTTTATTTTTGTCCTTATATTCTCAGCACTGCACATAGTGCCACATATTTTGTCCCCTTACCATTCAATCTATCTGATCTCCCAGGGTTAGCAACAGTTATGTTCCCAACCACTATGGAGTCTCTCTCAGAGTCCAAGCCCCACTTCCTGCTCCTTCATTCCATCTTGGAATCCTCCAGCCCTTCCTGCTAGGTCCAACACTAATACTAAATTAATCTTCCTCATAACAATAGGAAACTACTAGAATGGAAACATTCCACTCATATAGTTTACACTCTATACATTATAGATTTAGAGAACTTCCTGAAGCACTGTGAGATTAACTGACATGACCATTCATCAAGTAGCAGAAGCATCTTGGACCTAGGTTTCCCAAACTCTTAAGCTCTATTCCTTATCTACTACACCAAGCATGGTATACACAGGTATATGCAGGTGATTAGCAAATGTTTATTTATTTAAATTGAGGTTCCCAACCCAAAGTGGTAGAATTCTTGCCAGGGCATCATTTGGTTAAAGTACCCCATGTAACTATTTATTAATTGGACTATGATTATTTATTGCTTGAACCAAATAAGTGGTTATAACTAAATTGTACGTGTTTTAGAAATGTTCGGTGTGAAGTAATCTAGCCCCAGTATTGGAATAGGAGTATATTTTGTCATAATGCATTAAAAATAATATTAGTAAGGGTACATGGAGAGGCAAATCAAAAATTAATTGGAAATTAAATAATATGATTCTCCAAAACTGGTTAAAAAACAAATAATTGAAACAATTAATAATTTCATTGAAGAGAATGACAATGATGAGATATCTTATCAAAATCTGTAGGATACAGACAAAGCAGTATTCAGGGGAAATTTATATCCTTGAGTGCATATATTAACAAATTAGGGAGGGAATAGGTCAATGAATTGGGCATGCAAATTAAAAAACTAGAAAGTAAACAAATTAAAAATCCTAAGATAAAAACTAAATTAGAAATTCTAAAAATTAAAGGAGAAATTAATAAAATCAAAAGTGAAAGAACTATTGAATTAATAAATAAGATTAGAAGCGGTACTTTGAAAAAACAAATAAAATAGACAAAGTACTGGTTAATCTAATAAAAAAAAGGAAAGAAAACCAAATTAATAATATCAAAGATGAAAATGATGACCTCACCTCTAATAAAGAGGAAATTAAGGTAATTATTAAAAACTATTTTACCCAATTACATGGCAATAAATATGGCAATCTAGATGATATGGATGAATATTTACAAAAATATAAATTGCCTAGACCAGTGGTTCCCAAACTTTTCTGGTCTACCGCCCCCTTTCCAGAAAAAAATATTACTTAGTGCCCCTTGTAACATACTATTGCTGCTCCCTTACAGTTATACACCACCCCCAAATGCACCTGTGGCCATCACCACTCCCCTGGATTGCTGCAGCACCCACCAGGGGGCAGTGGCGCCCACTTTTGGAATCACTGGCCTAGATTAACAGAAGAAGAAATAGAATACTTAAATAATCCCATCTCAGAAAAAGAAATTGAACAAGCCATCAAAGAACTCCCTAAGAAAAAGTCTCTAGGATCAGATGGATTCACAAGTGAATTCTATCATACATTTAAAGAACAACTAATCCTAATACTACACAAACTATTTGACAAAATAAGCAAAGAATGAGTTCTACCAAATTCCTTTTATGACAAAAATATGGTACTGACTCCAAAGCCAGGCAGATAAAAAACAGAGAAAGAAAACTACAGACCAATCTCTTTAATGAACATAGAAGCAAAAAATTTAAATAGAATGCTAGGAAAAAGACTCCAGCAAGTGATGACAAGGGGTATTCATTATGATCAGGTGGGATTAATACCAGGAATGCAAAGATGGTTCAATATTAGGAAAACCATCCACATAACTGACCATATCAACAAGCAAACCAGCAAAAATCACATGATCATCTCAATAGATATAGAAAACGCCTTTGACAAAATACAACACTCATTCCTATTGAAAACACTAGGAAGTATAGGAATAGAAAGACTTTTCCTAAAAATAGTAAACAGTATATATTCAAAACCATCAGCAAGCATCATCTGCAATGGGGATAAAATAGAAGCATTCCCAATAAGAACAGGAGTGAAACAAGGATGCCCATTATCATCTCTATTATTTAACAAGGTACTAAAAACACTAGCAGTACAATTAGAGAAGAAAAAGAAATTGAAGGTATTAAAATAGGCAACGAGGAGAGCTATCACTCTTTGCAGATGATATGATGGTCTACTTAAAAAAATCGTGGAGAGTCAGCTAAAAAGTTAGTGGAAATAATCAACAACTTTAGCAAAGTTGCAGGATACAAAATAAACCCACATAAATCATTAGCATTTCTAAATATTTTCAACACATCCTGGCAGTAAGAGTTAGAAAGAGAAATTCCATTTAAAATCACCCTAGACCAGTAATGGGGAAACTTGTTAAAGCTGGGGCCAAAGGAAAGGAAATGTTCATCTGTCAGTCTGTTTCTAAGGCAACTCTTTTGAAAGTTAATTATATTGTATCCTACTCATTGTATTCGTCAGATTAGGAATAATGTCGCAGGGCCAGATAGAACATTTCAGGGAACGACATCTGGCCCATGGGCATAGTTTGTCCATCACTGCCCTAGACAATATAAAATACTTAGGAATCTATTTGCCAAGACAAACACAGGAATTATATGAACACTACTACAAAACACTTTCCACACAATTAAAACTAGATCTAAATATTTGGAAAAACATTAATTGCTCATGGGTAGGATGAGACAATATAATAAAAATGACAATCCTACCCAAATTAATTTACGTATTCAGTGCCATGCCTACCAAACTTCCAAGAAACTTTTTTACTGAATATAACAAAGTTCATTTGGAAGAACAAAAGATTAAGAATATTAAGGGAAATAATGAGAAAAAAGGGAAGTAGGGGGGCCTAGCAGTACCAGATCTTAAACTGCACTATAAAGCAGTGGTCATCAAAAGAACATGGTATTGAGAAAGAGACAGAAGGGAAGATCAGTGGAATAGATTTGGAGTAAATGACTGTGTATGATAAACCCAAAGATTCCAGCTTTTGGGACAAAAATCCACTATTTGACAAAAACTGCTAGGAAAATTGGAAAACAGTATGGGAAAGATTAGGTTTAGATCAACATCTCTCACCCTACACCAAGATAAACTCAGAACAGGTGAATGACTTGAATATAAAGAAGGAAACTATAAGTAAATTGGGTGAACACAGAATAGTATGCTTGTCAGATCTTTGGGAAAGGAAAGATTTCAAGACCAAGCAAGAGTTAGAAAAAATTACAAAATGTAAAATAAATAATTTTGATTACATTAAATTAAAAAGTTTTTGAACAAAAAAACCCAATGCAATCAAAATTAGAAGGGAAGCAACAAATTGGGGAATAAATCTTTATAACAAAAACTCTGACAAAGTTCTAATTATTCAAATTTATAAGTAACTAAATCAATTGTATAAAAAAATCAAGCCATTCCCCAATTGATAAATGGGCAAGGGACATGAATAGGCAGTTTTCAGATAAAGAAATCAAAACTATCAATAAGCACATGAAAAAGTGTTCTAAATGTGTTATAATTAGAGAAATGCAAATCAAAACAACTCTGAGGTACTGCTTCACACCTAGCAGATTGGCTAACAACAGCAAAGGAAAGTAATAAATGTTGGAGGGGATGTGGCAGAACTGGAACATTAATGCACTGTTGGTGGAGTTATGAATTGATTCAACCATTCTGGATGGCAATTTGGAACTATGCCCAAAGGGCTTTAAAAGACTGCCTGGGGGGGCAGCTGGGTAGCTCAGTGGATTGAGAGCCAGGCCTAGAGACAGGAGGTCATAGGTTCAAATCTGGATTCAGACTCTTCCCAGCTGTGTGACCCTAGGCAAGTCACTTGACCCCCATTGCCTACCCTTACCACTCTTCTGCCTTGGAGCCAATACACATTATTGACTCCAAGATGGAAGGTAAGGGTTTAAAAAAAAAGACTGCCTGCCTTTTGATCCAGCCATACCACTGCTGGATTTATACTCCAAAGAGATAATAAGGAAAAATACTTGTACAAAAATATTTATAGCCATGCTTCTTGTGGTGGCAAAAAATTGGAAAATGAGGGGATGCCCTTTGATTGGGGAATGGCTGAACAAATTGTATTATTTGCTGGTGATGGAATACTATTGTGCTTAAAGGAATAATGAACTGGAGTCATTCCATGTGAGCTGGAACAACCTCCAGGAACTGATGCAGAGTGAAAGGAACATATCCAGGAGAACATTGTACACAGAGACTGATACACTGTGGTACAATCAAATGTAACAGACTTCTATACTAGCAACAAAAAAATGATCAAGGACAATTCTGAGGGACCTATAAGAAAGAAAGTTATCCACATCCAGAGAAAGAACCGTGGGAGCAGAAACACAGAAGAAAAACAACTGCTTGATCACATGGATATGATTGGGAGGATGTAGACTCTAAAAGATTGCCCTAGTGCAAGTATCAATAATATGGAAATAGGTCTTGATCAATGACACATTGTAAAACCCAGTGGAATTGCGTGTTAGCTATGGGAGGGGGGTAGCAGGAGAGGAGGAAAAGAACATGAGCCATGTAACCATGGGAAAATTTTCTTAATTAAGCAATAAAAAAGGAATATATATTTTGTCAGAAAAAGCAACCTTAACAATCTTCCTAGTAATTTGAGAAGGTTTTATATCTTCCTTTCAACAGACTACCGAGTTTCTGAAAAAGTATAGTAGATTAAACTAAGAAAAAAGGCCCTTTGGAGTAGAATTCGTTGTCTTTGCATCTGACATTGAAAAGATACATTAGGACAATCCAAACAGGGCAGAAATGATACCACTTTCCTAAAAGTGGGAGCACTTAAAGTATTTGCCATTTGGTCACTTCTACTGACTGCATAAAAAGGACAGATTTTATGGAAATTCTTTCTCTAAAAAAAATAAACTAACCAAAAAAAAATTAACCCTTGTAGTAAGAAAAATCAGAATCAAATATCTTATTGTCCAGATAGATGCCTGAGGCAGACATGTTTTTTTTAAAGACCTAAAAAGAAGCAAATGCTTTCTTCCTTATACATATTCTCTTCAAAATATGAACATCAGTTCTTTCCCTTCTATAATTCCCAAGTCAGAAACCTTCACTCTGAAAACTTGCTGCCTTTTACTGTCATGTGTTAGAAATCTCCTCACATACAGAATTTAATGTCCTCTAATCACGTATCCATTTGCAGCCAAAGCGTCCTTTAGGTTGAAAGAAAGGACAGTTTTTCTTCCTAGTGCCACTGTCAAATGTGCTAATGCTTTAAATATGAAAATAATCAATTAACCCGTTAGGTATTGCATCTATTCTGTATTCAGGAGTGTGACAGATACTAGCTGGGATGGGTGGGACCCCAAAAGAAGGGTAAATCTTCAACCTTGCCTGCTAAAGAAGCTGATGATCTAGGTTAGGGGTAAGAGGATATTGGGGAAAACAGATGAGAAATATCTGGAGAACAATTAAGTGTTAACTGTGTGTCACTGACTACAAAATCCAATAGGAAGAAGAACCTGACCTGGAATAATGGACAGGATTGGATCTGGATAGCAAAAGAGGAGGCTGATGAATGATCATGGGTAAAGAAAACAAAATTAATCATAGTAATTAATACTTTACAGAAAGTTTCATAGAAAGAGGCTGAATGGTGTAGTGGAAAGAATACTAGATTTGATGTTAAAGGCCCTGACTTCAAATATCACATCCAACATTAACTACAAGTATGACCTTGGACAAATCACTTAATCTCTGTAAAATGCGAGAGTTGGACTAGATGGACTTTAACGTCACTTAATTTTTAATATAAATTCCTGAGATCCTCACAACAATCCTATGAGATTTCTACTATAAGAATTATTAACCCCATTTAGTTGATGAGGAAATTGATGGTCAGAAATTAAGTGACTTGACTAAGATCACACAATTTGAATAAGCTATGGAAGAAGGATTCCATGCACAGGTCCTTTACTCTATTTACTACACCATTCTCTGTTATATACTCTGTTATGATTTATAAACAGAGCTCTCTGATCTGAGCCACTTGCATTTCTTCCCTTTGGTCCCCATAATGAGTTACAACTCAGAGCTCCTGTTAGTAGCTTTAAAATATGTGTTTTTATTCAGTCATTTCAGTTGTGTCCAACTTCTTCATGACTCCATTTGAGGTTTTCTTGGTAAAGATACTGCAGAAGTTTGCCATTAACATCTCCAACTCATTTGACAGGTGAGGAACTGAGACAAACAGGGTTAAGTGACTTGCAGGGTCATATAGCCAATAAGTGTTTAAGGTTGGATTTGAGCTTATGAACAGAAGACTTGATTCCAAGCCCACTGTGCCACCTAGGTGCCCTAACTCCAATCTGTAACGCAGATTAGTCAATCAATAAACATATTAAGTACTTACCACGTTCCAGGCACATATAACTAGCATTTCACAGTTTGTCAAACATCTGTATGCATGTCAACTCAATTTCTCTTCATAATAATTCTGATGGTATATAGCCATCATTCCCATTTTAGAGATGATTCCTATTCAACTAAAAGTGATGACTCCACTGCAAGATTGAACAGTTCTCTATTTGAACACCTGCTTTTTACCTCAACTACCTTGTCTTAAATGATATGTAAAGTATTTTACAAATCAGAAAATATTATATATAATAAACACCTATCCATATTAACTTTTATTATTGCTCTAAGCATTTTCTCTGACTGTTACCCATCTGGAATGCTCTCCCTCTTCATTCCTCCTCACCAACTGGTTTCTATGTCTTCCTTTAAGTCCCCAACTAAAATCCCATCTTCTACTGGAAGCCTTCTTCAACTCTTTTTATTTCTAGTGCTTCCCCTGTTGCCATTATTTCCTGTTAACCTTGCATATAGCTTGTTCGTATATGTATTTTGTTTTGTTATCTCTCATTAGATATTTAGCACTTTGAGGGCAGGGGCTCTTTTGTTCTTTTTTGTATCTTTGGCCATTAGCACAGTGACTTGCACATGGTAGATTATTAATAAATGAAGGTACCAGACCTGAAAGCATCATAGAGAAAGTCCAGGAGAGTCAGGAAGAAGCCTAGAGAGCAATGATGACATGGCTGGCCTGTGCCTCCTAAAAAATACAGATTCGGAGAGAAGCCAGTCAATCACAGGGAGACAATTCTGGGGGAGGAGTCTTCCAATGCATGAAGTTCATGTAAGCTTTCACAGGGAAGAGATTTCTGGAGTATGGTAGAAAGAACCTGAGTATAGCCTGGAGGGGAGTGAAGTGATTTGTCTATATTCTCACAGCTTAGAGTCAGATTTGGGGGATTCAAATCTACTGGACTCCAAAGCCAGCACTCTGAGCAGAGGTATGCACATCCTCCCCTCCTAAAGTGACCCAGGCATATCAACCAAAGTGATTTAAATGTTTGACGTGACTTTTTCCAATGAGGCTGCACCAATAGCACAGACCGTGTAATAATAAGCCCCATATATGGAATCTTAGATGCATGGATAACTATTGCCTTCATTAGTTGATTTGACAGTTCTTACATCTCCCAATGGCCAGTTTTACCCAATTTCTCATATTTTAAAATATGAGCAACCCCTAATGAGAAAGCCAACTTCTCTAGGGATTTTCACACAAAAAATGTTAATAATGCCTGGTATTAGCCATCAGTCTGTAGTTAAAAGATTCTGAAGTGTTCACATTTTCCAGGAATGAAAGGCAAGAGGCCTGTATTCTCAGCCAAAGCTAAGATTCTCTTTGAAGTCCTTCTGACATGATTTTCTCCCTAGTAGTAAAACACATAATGGAAAAAGTATGCATAGTGCTTTAGTTTTTAAAATACTAGGAAAAAATGTAAAGACCCAACACAAAAACATAAATACCTTCCTAGAGAGGAGAGATAAAAAAGAAGAAAGGGGAAAAAAAGAGAAGGGTAGAGGAAGGGAAAGAAGAGAAGAGACAGAGAGGGGAGGGAAAGAGAAGACAGAGGAAAGGAGACAAGTCAAGGTAGAGGAAAGGAAGGGACAGGGATGGGAGGGAAGTGAAGGGAAAGGAGGCAGAGACAGGGAGGAAGAAGGAAAAGGGCAAATAGTTGTGAGAATTCCAAAGTACAGGAATTTGTTTGGGGAGTATTCTATTTGGGAGTAGACCCGCACTGGCAGAGATAGTAAACTACTTAACAAGGCTAGGGCTCTTCTGTCTCTAATTATTCTGATCCTAAGTTCATTCTGCAGAGCATCTCTCAAGAGGAAACTTCTATGTAAGAAAGCAAGAAATGCTGTGACCTTCCCATTGGCCACACAGACTCACAAGGGTGGTTGGAGTTATCCTGACTGTTGGCATAATGAAGAAAATGCTATGTGAAGTCAGACTGGGGCTAGAGGGTTAGGAAAGAGAAGCATGAAGGCTTACCAAGGCATTTGGACTTTTGACTGGTTAAGCTGCCTGAGCAGACACCTCCTAGAGGCAATGAATGAGTTATGGGCATTGTCTGGAGCAGTCAGGGGAGGGCTGGTGTGAGCTCCTTCTTTAATTTAGGTCTGTGCTGAAGCCTGACTCTACCCCTTCCTACCTGTGTGACCTTAGACAAGTCACAAGCTCCCTGAGTTCCAGTACCTCATATATAAAATGAAGGAGCTGGAATAGTTAGCCTCCAAGGTCCCTTTCAGCTTTGAATTTATGATCCTATTATCATAAATTATAGAAAGATTTAGCAAGCCTGACCATTTCTTTCCTTTGCCATTTATCTTCCCATTCTCTAAAACAGAGTATCATCAACACAAGCAGGTTTGATGGATTTTGTAGAGCCCTCCCTTTTCCACCTTCCAAGTACATTTTATGGAGGATAATGACCCACTAGGGAAAGTATCACCCAAAGACTATTGAAGTCTTTGGTCTAATGGGGAAAAGGACGATGAACTGAGTATCTTAGAGATCTGAGTTTTCATCTTATCTCTGCCACAGCCTAATTGGATGTGATGGCCAGACTAGAGGATTCCTTTCTGTTCAAAATTCTATGTTAGGCCTCCTACAGATGCCACTTAGCACTTGTGGGACTCTGGGAAAGTCATTTGAACTCACTGGAATTCATTTTCTTTACTTCTATAAAATGAGAAGGTTATATTAGATGACCTTCCAACCTAAGATCTCTCATCCCCTGGTCCCTATAACTACAAAACATTCCCTATCCTAGAAAACACTGAAGTTTAATATACTTCTGAGGTTACAATTTGGGAAGGAATGGCTCTCTCAAAAGTATTTATCCCATAAAACCAGCAGCATAGGAACACATTGCTAATGCATGAGATCTTGTTTCAGAAAAGGAAAAAGTACAGCCAGGGTTTGGAGCCAGAATTGTAGAACTGCAGAATGGGAGAATCCTCAAAGATTAACTAGTCCAATTCTTCCCTAAAACATGAAATCCTCCAACCTGCTTGCTGAGGCATCCATGACAACATCGTAAGTCACCATCTGAAACTCAGATAGCTTCTAGCTGTCCAGAATGTAAGGGCAGAGCATGATAACTCAGCTTTCCAAATTCATTTGCAGTCAGAGCAATAGGTCCAAGGGCAGTTCTGTAAGTCATGTGATATTACTGGGGAAGTACTCTCTTGATTCAAAACAGACTTTTCCTTTGAAAAGGGATACCCACAAAATTATTTTTTAAAACTCTTACCCTTTGTCTTAGAATCAATACTGTGTATTGATTCCAAGGCAGAAGAGCAGTAAAGGCTAGGCTAATAGGGATTGAGTGTCTTGCCCAGGGTCAAACAGTTAGGAAATATATGAGTCCAGATTTGAACCCAGGACTTCTCATCTCTAGGTCTGGCTCTCAATCCAATGAGCCACCTAGCTGCCCCACCTCCCCATAAACATTTAAATTAGGCCCTTTGAGCTTAGAATGCAGAAGGTATGGTGACATTTCTTGTCCTCAAGGGGAAAGGAGTAATCATGGGACCTCTTTTAACATATAAGGTGACCAGAATAGAAAGAGTTGGAAGGCATGTGAGGAACACATCTTTTGAAGACATTTCCTCTTGATCTTTTCTTTCTTCATAGTTAGAACAGGGAGGCTTTTAGGGTCCTCTCTCTTCTTTCTATTGGGCATAGGAGCAGAATACTCTTCTCTTTTTCTGATAGGCAAAGGAATATTCATCTGTTTTCCCAAGTCTTCTCTCTCTCCCTCCCATCTCTCTTCATCTACCCATTCAACCATTTTGCTGCCTGTTGCTGAAAAAGTTTCCTAGGAGGAAAATAACTTGCCATAAACAGATTTGAGGTACTGTCATCCTAATGAGCTTTTCTGGTCCAAAGATATAGGCTAATAATTTTTTTTTAATATCTCCCTACCTTTTAGAACCTTTGTAATTGATTCTTGGTAGAAAACCATGGATGGCATCTCCTAGGAAGACCATATTCTCTAGTTCCCAAAATAGATAATTGGCAGGAATAACTAGACATGTTCATGAGCATGACAACAACTTCACTAAATGGTTATCCAGTTACTGCTTGAAAACCTCAAAGGCCAAAGAATTCATCTTTCAAAGCAATTACCCCTGTCTTTGAATGGTACTAATTCTTAGAAAGTTCTCTTATACCAGGAACTCATCTTCTAAGGTAATTGCCTTTAGATGGTTCTAATTGGTACATTGGTGATAGGATTTTTCCTCTATTCTATAGAATACTCTCAAGACCATAGTATTTGGGATTTAAAACTAGAAGGGAAGAAAGATGCATCTACCTGACAATCTTTTTAATTAGCTAACTAATTGATTGCCATTTTCAGTCCTTAACATGAGGGCAGAGGTGGCATGGCATAGCAAATTGAGAAATTTCGTCAGAAAGATTTTGGTTCAAGTTCTATTTCTGATACATATAAACTGTGAGTTTGGATAAGTCAAGTGACTGCTTGGTGCCCACCTGCAACTGATCCAGCCTATGAGCTGTTACCAATCTGCATTGATCTAGGGCAGTGACCGAGTGCCCAAACAGCAATCCTTACACTGCATGTGAGCTTCCTGCCTTACCCCAGACAGGTGAGGGAGGAAGTGTTCTCATGGGCTGCTGGGCAGAGGGGCGGGTGATGAGAGAAATGCCCTCAGGTGCCCAGGGAGAGGGGAAAGGGAGCAGCCTCAGGAGTTGCAGGCATGCCATAGGTTTTTACAAACACAGGTCTGTGCCATTTCCTCACTGGGAAGGGTAAATATCCACAGTGAAATCAGAACCTATGCCCTCAAAAAAAAATCAGTAAAAACCTCATAGGTTTGAGATTCTCAGAGCAGGAAAATAATCTTCCAAACTAGTTTTGAATTATGTAGTGATTGCATTAAAGAACAAAAGGTCATCAACTCAAGAATATCAGTCAGTTCAATTTGCTCTGTATTTGGAATAAACCATTATTGCTTTAATGAGGTTTTACTTTGTCTCAGGTCCCCTTTAATAGGATGCCAAGGTGGCTGCAAATGGAGGATTACGGAATTACCATGAAGCTTTCCCCACGTGCTGATGAAGTCAGAGTGTCTCACTCTTTACACTCATTAAATTTATATGGTTGGCGTAAACATGATATTCTGACATAATACTTTGCCTAGAGTTGGCTTGCTTATTTTGAGCCTTCCCCATTCCTTCGAAGACCAAATTTAAGATTGAAAATGAAAAGAAACTTGTGAGCCAATGACAAACTAAGGTAAAGATTAGACGGATGTAGGGCTAGTGTTGCCCCTCAGGGCTATGATTGATGCTCAGTCCATGTCTACCCTGTATTTGGTAGTCCACACTGCAGAGCTATAGTTGTCAAAACCCAGGACTACCTCTTATATATAATGAAGCATTAAAGTAAATTTCCGTGGCGGTCTTGTTGTTACATGAAGACAGATGCTAAAGAAACATTTGTTGATTGATTTATAATGCTGATGTGGATTATGAGAAGATTTTAAGAGGACATGGAGAAGAACAAATGGGCTTGAGTTGTGAATAGATGAAAAGCTTGGATGTCAAGCACTATTAGAATCTGTTGTTTGGAGAAACCAAATCAAAAAGCATTTGAAGTAAGTACTACATGCCAGGAACTAGGGACATAATAACAAATACTTTTTGCCCTCCAGGAGCTTACATTCTAATGGGATGCAGATGAATCAGCCAATAAGAGTCTATTAGAAACCTGATGAATTCATATAAGAGCAGTATGTGGACACTCCTTGTGTACCTACTGAACTGATTTAAGAGTCAGGGATTTGGAGGCCAGTACAACCCCATGAAGGTGAAGAAGTCATGAGAAGGGAGAGTCAGAGGGACAGTAGCATCATTTTGTCCATGTTGGTGGTGTCACACTTAAATACTGAACTAGGACAAAGATTCTAGGTCTTTCCACTATAAGTAGAAAGCCAGAAAAGTATCCCAGAAAGACATCTCAAACTAGCCAAGCAGAAATGAAAATGAAATCAAACTGGTGTTTGGCACTATGAAACCCTCTAAGAACAGATTTCCCATTTATATGCCCTCCTGCCTTTATTGTTTGTGGAGGAGAACCAGACTCTCTTAGTCTTTGTTAGCAGAATACAAAGTATTGGAGGTCCTTCCAAGGAATAAAGGCTTTGAATATGGGTTCAGTAAAGACTATTTATGTGTAGTCTAAGAACCAGTCTAAACTGTTCAATCCACAACTACCTTGTATTTTAAGCCTTTCAGCCTCACAGGACTTCCTAGAGATCCTTGGATCACATCTCAGGGCTCTTAACTTCTTTAAGTCATGACCCCTTTGACAACCTGGTGAAACTTCCTCAGAATAAAGTTTTGTTGCTTACATTCATAACTGAAGCAAATTTCAGTTACAGATTAGTCAAAATTCAAATGTAATTTCTCCCCATCCAAATTCTTGAATTCCATGGAATCTGCCCACAGACTCCAGGGTCTGTGTACCCCAAGTTAAGAAGTGCTGTTGTAAATCTAGAAATGGCTTAGTATATCATCTATTCCAATCTTTTAATTTTTTTACAAACAAGGGAATGGAGGTCCAGGGGATGAAGTGACTTGCCCAGGTTGGCCCAAGGTAGAATAACAGATCTGGGATTCAGATTAACATTCTTTTTTTTAAATTTTAAACCCTTAACTTCTGTGTATTGACTTATAGGTGGAGAGTGGTAAGGGTAGGCAATGGGGGTCAAGTGACTTGCCCAGGGTCACACAGCTGGGAAGTGTATGAGGCCGGATTTGAACCTAGGACCTCCCGTCTCTAGGCATGGCTCTCAATTCACTGAGCTACCCAGCTGCCCCCTCAGATTAACATTCTATGACTCTCATAGTTCAACATTCTTTTCACTACCTTCTTGGGCAATTCACTCTCCCTCTCTCAATTTTTACCTCTAAAATGAAAATGTTGGCTGAATTCATTTCTAAGGTCCCATCCTGCCCCAAATCTTTTGATTCAACTAAAACCTTTAGAAGAAAACGTTAGAAAGGGAAACTCAGTCTAGGAAGGCCTGAATAGAACTGCACAAATAAAAACAGTAGATACAATCTACCATAAGTCAATCCTGGGTAGAGTTAAATATTCATATACTTTTTCATTCATACAATCACAGGTCAAACCTGGTAGGATTTGAAAAGTCAGAATAAGGAACTAGTTTATATTTTTGTGGGGAGTGAAAAGAGGTAAGGGATACTTTTTAAAAATCTCCATTAGGGTTTGTACCCCAAAGAGATAATAAGAAAAAAATACTTATACAAAGATATTTATAGCCACACTCTTTGTGGAGGAAAAAAAATTGGAAAATGAGGGGATGTCCATCAATTGGGGAATGTTTGAACAAATTGCGGTATCTGCTGGTGATGGAATACTATTGTGCTCAAAGGAATAATGAACTGGAGAATTCCATGTGAACTGCAAGGACCTCCAGGAATTGATGCAGAGCAAAAGGAATAGAACCAGGAGAACATTGTACACAGAGACCAATACACTGTGGCACGATTGAATGTAACAGACTTTTCCACTAGCAGCAGTGCAAGGATCCAGGACTATCCTGAGGAACTTATGAAAAAGAGTTCTCTCCACATCCAGAGAAAGAACTGTGAGAGCAGAAAGATTGATCTCATAGTGAGATGGGGATATGATTAGGGTTTTGATGTTAAAAGATCACTCTACTTCAAATATGAATAACATAGAAATAGGTTTTGAACAATGATATATGTATAATCCAGTGGAACTGCTTGTCAGCTCCAGGAGTGGGGAGGGGAATGAAAGGAGAATCATGATTCATGTAACCATGGGAAAATAGTCTAAATAAAAAAAGGGGGAAAAAATCTCCATCAGGAGGGACTACAATATTTAAATATCAGATCTGCCTTATTCCCAGCAAAAAGAACTGTCTGGTTTTATCTTGTAAGAATTCAGCCTTCCAAGTCACTTCCTTGTAGTCTCCTCAAAGGTATCCAATCCCTTTCCCATTATGTTTTTAGGTGTTATCTTCTCCCTTGAGAATGTAAGCTTCTTGAAAGTAGGACATGTATTGATTGCTTGTGTCTCCAGCTCTTAGCCCAAGGCCTGATAGCAAACACTTAATAAATGTTTTCTCTCTCTCTGTCTCTGTCCCATAAAAATGAGTGAAGCCAGTGATTAATCATTTCAGGTATAATCTAATCCAGTCTTGAAAATCAGTCTCTCTCCTCTCTAAAGCCTCCTTACAAAAAAATGGTAGAAAGTATTTTCTCTAAACTTTTTTTGGTGAATTATCTTCTATTAACTCAAGCTCAAGGTTTCCATTTCAACCTCTTCCTACTCTTTCCTTCCAAAGGTTATCCTAGACATTATTCATGATTTTCACCTGTAAAAACAGAAAGATGTTTGGTCTGGAGTCAAATTGAATGACTCAGCAGTTGAACAAAATACAACTGTATCTTTTGTTTCCACATTTTTCTTCATGGTGTGAATTATTTCATTATCAGGTCAGAAAGAATATGAGAGTGGGAAGAGGTTGGTAATGTTCACTTCTCAACAACTTCACATTTGACTGGAGATAGCTATAGGTCAGCAGCATTGTCAAAAGACAAGCAGCTGTGCAGGCTGGAGAAAAGAAAACAGGACATTCTGCCTCTGGGATGGACACCATACCTTTAGATGCCCCCTCCTAATTCCTCTTACCCACTAGCTTGTTGTCAAATCAGTGACAAGGCTGCCTATCCACTGTAGGGGTATGCTCTTTCACTTCTTTAAACCAGAAGATTTTGAGTTCCTTCAGAACAAGGACTGGTTTTTTTTTTTTCATATTCCCAGAAGTTAGCAGAGAGTCTGGTACACCATTGGTGCTTAATAAATATTTACTGACTGATAGAAATACAAACAAAGGGAGAGTGTATCAAAGTCATTTCAGATCTGGAAGGGGTATGGTAGAATTCTTCTCTGTGAGGAGGGATGTTCTTTTATCTTTCTTCCTTAATATAGTGGGAGAAGACCTGGTTAAAGGTAGTAATCACCCACCCTTATTACCTGAATGTCTGGGACTGAGTTGAGGAAGCAAATTCATGGGGAAAGGGAAGGAAGAAGTATGTAAAGTGCTTCCTCTTTTCATATGTTCATGCAAGGATTTTCTTTTCATTTCTCCTCCCTTGGTCCCTTGGTTCCTTCATGTGGTTTTACAGGTGAAGGAAATTTCCAGCATGGGGACTCATTTTAATGCAAATCCCTACTATTTCATAACTTAGTGCCATAGTTCCCTAGAGGCATTGAAAAGTCCAGTGACTTAGCTAGTTTGGCAGGAACACTAATTCAAAGATGATTCCTTTACATTCTCCATACTATCTTACTTTATTCTTCTAATATATTATCGGGATCAAAGATTTAGAGCTGAAAAGAATCTAAAAGTTATCTTTTTTGACATCCACATTTTATAGATGAGGAAACTGAGGCTCAGAGAGCTTAAGCCAATTGCCCACAGTTACAAAAATAGCATCATAAGTGAAATTTCAATCAAGATTCCATGATTCCAAATCTATCACTCTTTCAACTCTACCTCTGCTTTTCTTCCCAGTTCTGTGAAGAATAAACAGGGTGCAAGGAACCATTTCTTCTACAGTCATAGAACAAGGGAAAAACTATTGGATGAGAAGGACTCTTTGAAATGCTCTTCAGTCATGGGAATATATTTTACTTTAAAAAGATGAGGAACTTTTGCTTGCAGCAATAGCATGTAACATCCCAATAACCTCTCCATTAAATAAAGAAGCAGACACTCCCAACAAATTTCATGCCTGGTGAATCTGGCCCTCACCACCTTTCCCACACTGCTGCTCAACAAGGAGTCTTGTTGCTGAATTCTTCCTTCCAGAGCATCTAACTTTGTATTTGCATCTCTAGCCTTTAGCACAGTCCCTGGCACAAAGTAAGTGCAAGGTAAATGCCTATTTGCCTATTGCTTGTTTGTCTGCCTGTTTTGTTCTCTGGGGCAGTGAGTCCTGGGTAGACCCACCCTCCAGCTGAAGAAATTCCTGTGAAACCAGAGAAGGCTTCTGTGGAAATGTGAACTTGAAAGCAAGATTTATCCCAAAAGGAAGTCCTTTAGAGAGTTCAAGAGAAGCAACACAATGTTCTCCTCCACAGCAAGAAGATCCTCATGCAGGGTGACCCAGTGTCCCTGATGTACCCACATACCTGCTGTGGAGGGGGCTGGGGCTCTTCTAGAGGGCTGCTCTTCATTTGGGAGTGTCTGAGGACATCTGGTTTTGCCCCTTGCATCTCCTTTGCTCTCTCCAGGGAAGGGTTTGTCCACAAAAGGCCTCTCCTACACCATTTCTCCCAAATATTACTCAACTTACAGGTACCATGCTGAGAAGTCTCTGGCTTCTTTTCTGCCCAAAGATTCCTCCCTTCAGCCAGGCCCAGTTCTAGGAAACAGTGAGGGGCAGAAGGTGCTCAAGAGAGTGCAGATGTCCTTAGAAGAGTTCAGGGTTTGGACTTTCCTATGTGGGAAGGGTAGAGGATGACTGTTTCCATAATTAATTCCCATAAGGATTGTCCTAAATCTCCTATTTTGAAACAAAGCATGTATTATTTGCCTTAGAAGAATTAAGGGTAAGGCAAGGTCTTGAGGCCAGAAGTGTGAACCCACTGAGTTTCCAGCTCTGACCTCTATCCCTCTCTTCCAAAAATAGCACTATTTTTAGTACATTACTCAGCTTACAGCATGGGGAGAAAATATATATTTCTTAGCTTCAACGGTCAGGTCCTCTACAAGGGTACTACAAGGCTTCTACCTTCCTGTCCAAAGTATTTCATGTAATTCTCCTTCAAGAACTCTATTCCAGACAAATTGGACTACTAGCTTTTTCCCAAACCCAATCTCCTGACTATGTGTATTCATACACTCACACACTCCATCCTTAAAATGCCATTCTCTGCCTTCCCTCAGACCTCTTTTATCTGGCTCTCTTGAAAGCCTGACATTTTTTCAAGGTTCAACTGAGGAGCCACCACCTCCAAGAACTCACCCTTTACCCCTCCTTTCCAGTTGTTTTCTGTTGACTATTCTTCCCTGTGTACTTGTCATGCCTCTCCCATCGAAATACTGGAGGGCAAGAACTGGTTCCTGTTCATCTCTGTGTTGCCAAAACCAAACACATCGGCTGACATGTAGAAGACAATAAATATTTATTGAAATTTGAAAAACTTTAGAATTAGAAAGACTCCAGTGAAATGATAGATCAAAACCACCAAAGGACTGAACATGAATTATGTCACCCACCTCCTGCCAAAGAAGTAAGGGTCTTAAAATATGGAATAAGACATGGCTATCTGGACATAACCAATGTGGAAATTTATTTTGCTAGACAAATTGCATTTGTGATGAGGGTTTTTGCTTGGTTTTCTGCTTTTAAGTATTCGACTGGGGGTAACCGTGAGAGAAAATAAATTTTAATTTGAGAAGTGTATGTAGAATTGAATTATTTGGAGTGGAAAAGTTCTCCAGATAGACTTTCATCTATATATGTCAATAAATAGCCAAGTCGCAGGGGAAACAAACTATGGAGGTTTCTTTCTGTTTGTTTAGCACAAAATATAAGAAAAGTATACCGAATAATTCGATGTTATTATTTCTGATAGAAAATACTACTGTCAAGATGCTACATTCTTCATTTGGGAGTGGGGTGGTGAGAGGTTGGTGCATTAGAGGCTGCCTGTTTGGCTGTAGTACAAAGAATGTAGTGATAGCCCTTTCACTCCCTGCCCACCCTTTGCATTTATATTTAAGACATAATTGGTGGAAAAGGAAATTATGGAAATGTCTCTCCTTTTTGCATTAATTATAGGTATCTACAGAAACCTCCTAATGAGTAGAAGAACTCTTTTAAGAGAAGCAGAGTACATTTATTTGATTTCAAAATGGGACACACACAATAGAATAGGAATAGAGGGTGATTTGGTCATGCTTGTTTTGGGAGTCTTTCCCTAGGAGCTTTTTAATAAGCTATCATGAAGAAAAGGGTTAACCCCACTGAAACCTCGGTTTTTACTATAGAGGAGGGCAGAAGGATCAGGGGATCCCTCATACTCTCTGGTTCACTGGGCTGTATCATCACTAAGAGGGATGTTGAGTATATACCATTATCTCAGGTTTCTCAGGCAAACATTATTAAAGCCCCCAAGAATAGTAGTGTGAAGACATAGAGAAGAGGGTGAAATGAGCATCAATCAGGACAGAAAATAAGTCTGACTAGAGGAGAGTGACTGTGTTGGGACGAGATAAAGTATGAAAATAAAGGGTCATTGGATAGGATCACTTGATGGGTTACTCTGAAAACTAGGCTGAAGAAATGGAATTTGATCTAAAATATGATATGGACCCCTGTAGGTTACTGAGCCAGGGAATTATGAGACGGACCAATGTATCAGAAAGATGGACACAGAACCAATGAGTAAGAGGCACTGGTGCCCAAGAATCTACTATGGAGATTTCATCACAGATTTGAAATTGAGGTGATGGAGGTAAAAAGTAAAGGAGTTTCTTAAATAGAAACTGCTTGGTTTGATTTTTGTGAGGCTTTCACTTTTGAAAAGTACTGTAACTGCAAGTCCCCAAAATCATAGGTGTTCCTTGTACAAAGAGATTTGCCAGTTACCATGGCCATGCAAGGATCTCAGCTTCACCACAGCACAACAAATTCCACAAACCAATCCACAGAGACACTAAGTGTGTCTGAGCAGCTACATTTCCTCAGTGGTTAAGGAGGAGACTTTCAGTACCTAGCATGCCATTAGTATTCACTCTGGGGTTCACTCTCAGGATCACAAAAATAAACATGCTTCAGTCAATCCATCCATCCATTCATCAGTCAATCAATCAATCAAACAATGAGCATTTATTAAATGCTTAGTGTATTCCAGGTACTCTACTAAGCAGTGGAGATAAAAAGACAAAGAATGAAAGCAAGCATTTGGTTCCAAATGAATGTCACTGATTCAGTGCAAACAGAAATGGGTAAGGAATCTGGTTTAGTCAAGAACACTGGTTGGGATGCAAAACACACATGGCTAAAAAATGGTAAGCTCTACAATCCAATGCAATCAGAAAGAGAAAAAGTACAGTACTAACTCTCTGAGAGGATTCAATTTTCATCATGTACCTTTGAATGTCAAGTTCTGAATGAAGTGAGATCAACATGCACCTCAAAGCCTGTGGATCAGAAAGAGAGAAAAACAGAAAAAAAGGAAAAAAGATGAAAACATGGAAAGAAAATGATGAGTAAGTTGGTTGAATGGATCATTCCTGCTATCATTCATGGAAAACAAAACAAAGTGAAAACCTGAACAGAAAGGAAAAATGATAACAATCTCAATATTGTATTTTCATGGGAAGTATTGAAACAAACATTAAGTCAACTATTAGCCAATTAGGTTTCCTCAACAACTTCCCCCAGATAGTTGCATCCATTGGGCACCATTTAGAATTTCATATTCTTCTTTAGTCCATGGATTCATCAACAAACTTCACTCCATGAAGCAAAGATACCCATTATCACCACTATTATTTAATATTGTATTAGAAATGCTAGCTTTAGCAATAAGGAAAGAAAAAGAAACTGAAGGAATTAATGTTGGCAATGAGGAAACTAAGTTATCATTCTTTGAAAATGATATGATGGTCTACTCAGAGAATCCTGGAGAATTGACTAAAAACTAGTTGAAATAATTACTTTAGCAAAATTGCAGGATATAAAATAAACCCACATAAATCATCAGCATTTCTATATCTTACCAACAAAAATCAGCAAGAATTAGAAAGAGAAATTTCATTTAAAATCACTCTAAACAATATAAAATACCTGGGAATCTACTTGACAAGTCAAAAATAGGAATTATATAAACACAATTGCAGAACACTTTTCACACAAATAAAGTCAGATCTAAACAATTAGAAAAATATTAAATTACTCAAGGGTAGGTCAAGCTAATATAATAAAATGACAATCCTATCTAAATTAATTAATCTATTTAGTGTCATTATAATCAAACTACCAAATTATTATTTTATGGAACTAGAAAAAATTATAGCAAAATCCATCTGAAAGAAAAAAATGTCAAGATTATCAAGGGAACTAACGAAAAAATGTGAAGGAAGAAATCCTAGCAGTACCAGATTTCAAACTGTACTATAAAGTTGTGTATTTATGGTATTATTTGGGGGAGGGGAGAGTTGGTTATGTATGACTTAGTTCTTACAACAATGACCAATATGGAAGTGTCTTGCATGACAATAAAAATTAAAAAACCTCCACACCCATATAGCTACATTCCTTTGATAACATTTGGAATTGTGTATCTTTGCTAAGCTGTGGACTCATCACCAAACATCACTCCAGATATAGCAGCATTCATTGGATAATATTTGGGATTATGCATCTACATCTACCTTGCTGTCTATGATACATTCATTAGATCCTAATGGCAATCAAGAAAGTACCAGAGTCTGTGTGAATAGAAATAAAATATATTTTCTTAATAGTTTGTCATGCACATACAAAACCACTCAAGGAACAAATGATACCAACTGGCATTTGCCATAGGTGGCAAGATGCCATGATACAATGCCTTCTGATATACTACTAGTGATGATGAATGAGATTAGATCACTGAAGCTCCCCCTGGAGATAGTCAGGTCAAAGTAGCACCATATGGATACGAGCCAAACTCAGAAAAATTGTGAAATTGTTCAAAGACAACAGGTCTTTGTTATAATGCAGAGGGTAAATAAAGGGACATAGTCCTGATTTAGAGCTTGCTTGACCCCAAAAAACAGATAGATAAGCCAATGAAGAATGTCTGCTTTTGCCAACTGAATTAGCTTTCCTACAACTAGAATATTTGGCTTCTCCTAGGCTCTGCTGCTGGTTTCCAAGCAATTTCATTTAAAGATAGACAAGCAAGGCAGAAAAGTAATTAATTTTGAAGTCCAATGAAAAGGAAAATTTTGTACAAAGCAAGAGGAATGAGGCTGCTTTTGCTTCCAAAGAGATGTCAGTGAGACAGAATATATGGCTAATATATCTTACAAATATATTAGCCCATGCATGTTTATATACAGATATATGATAAGGATATATTTCTGTTGGCAAGTACTAACCTATCAGAACACTTTAACCCATTTCCTAGAGTTGTTGTAAAGGTCAAGTGAGATAATATTTGCAAAGCACTAAATACAATGCCTGGAACATAGTAGGTATTTAAAAATACTCATTTCCCCCTCCTTTCCTTCTTCCCGTCCTTCCCTTCCTTTCTCTCTCTCCTTCTTTCCCTCTGTCCCTCCTTCCTTTTTCTTCTTTCCTTGTCCCTGCCCACAAGGATCCAGGTTACTGCTTTATATTTGCTCTTGGCCATTATCAAAATTGGCCTCATATGCTTATCAGACATCTCATAATGATATATTTGGAATCAAACAAAAAAGAAAAGAAACACAACAATGTAGCCACTCTCGAAGAGGGAGAAAAGGATAAAAGAAAGGAAAGCAGAATAAAAATGCTCTACAGTATCTCCTCCAAAAACATGAGAACCCTTTATAAGAAGAGGAGATCTGCACCATTAGAAGAACTATTAGCTGAGCTGACCCCCTCTGAAAACCCTTTCCTTAAGGAATACTCCCCAGCTACTAAGGTGAAGCTAGCTCTAGGGCCTTCTGAGTCTTTTGTTTCAAATTTTATCACCCTAATCAACAAAGAAGGAAATACCTTTGGGTACACCATAAAGAAAGCCCTGCAGATGCACAGTAAATACTGAATGACAGATTTGAACAGATGCTATCATGGAGTAGGGAAAAGAAAGACCACAGAAGTTCAAAGTCAAATTCTTTTCCAAGAGGATAAACAGAAAGAACAGGTAAAGGATAAAGTATCCTAGACAGGACCCATTCAGGGAAGTGTGAGTTAGGAAGTGAAAGGCTAGAGGCACACATAGACCTAAAAAAGGTGAAGAAAAGATTGATTAATCTCTGCGTGACTCTTATTTCAGGAACTTGCAACTGAAAATGATAATTTCATAGGATTTAAAGCTCAATGGGACCTTCCAATCTAAGAGTCTAAACGCTTCATTTTACTGATAAAGAATTACATCCAGAGAAGGCAAATACCTTTAAAAATGCAACAACAACAAAAGGAGAACTTGTGATGGTTCAAACTTACATTTGCATCCAAAGGGCATGGATTCAAATACTGGTTCCATCACTATTTGTGTGATGCTAGGCAAAATCATTTGACTTTTCTTCTTTTCTCCATATTTTCTATCATCCTTTGGGTTAGGAATGAGATGAAGAAAGTAGTGATTCTTGGAAAAAGAAGCTCAGGGGTAGGGGATATGAGGAATTGACCTGCATAAAATTGGACAACCAAATACTGTTTGATGGCATGCTATGTGCCCAGCACTGTTGCGAGTTCTGTGGGGTAATGGAAAGGACATTAAGATTGTATTTCAGGGGCAGCTAAGGGTTACAGTGAATAAAGGACCAGGCTTGGAGTTGGGCAGACCTGGGTTCAAATCTGTCCTCAGATACTTCCTAGCTGTGTGATCATGGACAAGTCACTTAACTCCAGTTGCCTAGCCCTTACCACTCTTCTGCTTTAGAAATGATGTTTAGTCTCAATTCTAATAAAGAAGGAAAGAGTTTTTAAAAATTGGGTTTCAAAGTCAAAGGTCATATAGAGGGGAAATGACCCATATTTTCATGAAATATCTAGTAGATGATGACATCATCAATCATACATGCATAATTTAATTATTCAATAAAGCATGAGGAAAGGAAAATTGAGAATGAAGTGCCAGTTGTGTTACACATGCAAGAGTACAAAAGGAGCTGGAGAAGGGCAGAAATCAATACTGCCTAGTGTCATAAGGAAAAAAACCATAATAAATGGCATCTATATAGCATTTGTGTTTGTGTACAAACTAAGACATTATCTCATTTGACCCTCACAACAACCCTATAAGGCTAAAAGATCAATTATTATTATTATTGTAATTATCATCACCATTCCAAATTTAAAAAATGAGGAAACTGAGGCATGTAAAATTAAAGGACATACCTAAGACCACACAGTTTGTAAATGGACTGAGTTACGTTTCCTACTCAGGTCTCTGAATGCCATGTACATGGTCTTGTTCGATATTCTTCTGCTTGTGCAGGAAATACACTTGAGTTTTCTCTTTAAAGATGAACAAGGAAGGAAAAGGTGGTAGTAGGGAAATAGGATGTACATGGTCTTTTATGATATTCTTCTTATGCAGGATATGAACTTTCTCTTTAAAGATGAGCAAGTGAGGGAAAGGTGAGAGTAGGGAAACAGAGAGAACAGCACAAATACAAACAGTTGAGTTTTCAGCATGGTGAGTGTGTTTTAGAGCATTAAGGAGATCTAGTTTGCTAGAAAACAGTATTTTAGGAAGCTTGGTTATGTAAGATGGAGCCAGACTATGTAGGCTTTCAACAACTAAGCAGAGAAGATGAATCTTGATATGGTAGGCAATGTGGATGGAGGCAATATAAGTTGTTTCTCCACAACTTCCTGCCACTATTTTGCACGTTGTGGCCAAGAAGGACAAGTTTCATCCCTTTAACAGGCTTTCAGATAATTGAACATAGCCTTCATACTCCATCCCTCTCTACCTCCAAGCCTTCCCTTCTCTAGGATGAACATCTTTGGTTCCTTTGGTTGGTCCTGGATGGCCTCCAGTACCTCACTATTCTAGTCCTCCTAGTCTTCTAAAAGCTGGTTCTGAGTTCCTTGTGAATTAGGGCTACCATAAAAGCAGCCTTAGCGTATGTATAAAAAGCACAGAATGTTAGTACTGAAAGAGAACTTAGAAACCATGTCATCCAAGTCCCTCATACTTACCATGTCTCTGATATTCAGTGCCCTTAAGCCCTGGGATAATTTTGATGATTTCCATTACAAGCCTTACTCTGATTCTGCAGCATCCTGAAGCTCTGAGATCTTCCTGTCTCACCTCCCTTTCTGAATTATTTTCCATCTCAATTACTACTGCTTTCTATGAGTTTTTAAGACTCTTCATACAATACTCTCCTCTAGCAAATAAGTAAGAATTGCCGTCAAAGATTCCTGTGGAAATCTGGTAAGAAGACTAGAGAAGAGGCAGTAGATTCATCTTAATTCACCTTGGGTCTACTGCCTAATTTTTATTAGGTTCACTGTCGAATCCATTGAAACTTGTCCATGCCTGGTTATGGTTCTAGATGAATGTTAGCTTTCCTTCTTGCTTATAGAAGCAGAAGCACAACCTTCCAACACTACTGGCTATAATTCTTCCACCCCCAAACCCCTCTTTACCTCCAAGAAAACCTAGAATTAGAGGCCTTCATAACAACTGACAGAAAAGGGGATGTTTCAAGGATAGCAAGTGGAGCAGTAACTCTGAATATGTGTGTTGAAAGCAGCAGGCACAGGGAGTGGGGAGGTAGGGAGAGGAGAAAGGCTGAGGAGAACTGATTAGACACCCTAGATAAGACTTCCTTGAATTTTCAGAGCCCTAATTACAGAAACTCAACTCACAGGAAACCTTTTCACTCCTCAGATTATAAACAGCAGACACAATCTGTGCTGAAAATGTTTTGAGCCCCACAGGTTAACAGTAAGAGAGTTGAGAAACAAAACAGGATTTTATTAGGCTGCTCACATACTCCAGTTAAATCAAGTGTGCACCATTTAGAGGTCTGATATGTGGATATGAATATAAAATGAAAAATCACTCCTGAAAAATAAGAATGAATAGAGAAGGAGCTAGGCTTATTCGGGTCACTCTGAAAGCTACAGAGAGACTCAGAAACTTTACAGGATTTTAAAAGGCTTAAAAAGGTCTAAGGGAGTTTCTGGAAGGAATATATGGATCAGAGACCTCCCATCTTGAGAAAACAAGAAGGACAAAGTGTAGTGATCCAGTGCGAATCAATCTCGATGACAATCATTGGGTGACTTCTCTTTTTGCCATTGGATTGACTTACTAAAAAATCAACAGATATCCTAGGAATGAAGCAGCAGCAGGACAGCATGGAGCTGGAAAGGTTGCTGCTTTTCCAGAAAATGGACAGAACCACCATAAGCCTTGAGAAAGACTTGGCACTAAGGGAAGGCTAGAGTACTCAAATAGCTCTTTCTTGAGGACAGAGATGCAGCCAGTGAGAAAAGAGAAAAGACTCTTTCACTGGTTGTGAGTTTGGAGATCTCAGAAGGAGAATAGTGGTGGTATACTGGGCAAATGCCAATGCTCTGGAAGCAATAGCCACTGGAAGCAAAGGAAAATGAGTGAACAAAGGAAGGCTAATGAAATTCTTCTTGCCATATAAAAAGATCCTAAAAGAGAGGAAAGGATGGGAATCTAGGATGAGATTACTAGTTTAGGGCATAATGCATCCCTCCCCTCCACCTCCAAATAATGCAAATTTCTTGAGGCAGGGACTGTTTGGGTTTTTTCTTGGTATTTCCAACATCTAACACAATGCCTAGCACACAGTAGGTACTTAACAAATGCTCATAGATGGGTACGCTGATACCTATTTGTATTTTTTCCATATGTAGCATCCCTCTATGTCGGGAATTTGCTCACATGGAAGATGGTGTGCTGGTATAAGACATGGGTTTAAAGGTAATCCCAATTTTCTGGCATAGTGCCGTCCTGATAATTGCATGGTACAGTGGATGGCCATAAAAATGATTAGATTCACCTGCAAGAAGACATATACAGAAGTTGTTTCCTAACCAAGGATACAAGATATCAAATCAATTATGAATATGGCTAATTATGTATCATAAATATAAAACTACAATAACCCACCTGCCATAATAATTTAAAAACATAAAATTTTAAGTGGACTCCTTAAAGTTGGGCAAAAATTGGATGTATGTATTGACTACATACTGACTGTAAGGGGTCCCCAATGTACTATAAGTTATCCATAGACAAGATACAAGGCTGTGTCAGGAATCTGACTCAAATGTAATATATTAGTTCTGGTAAACATTAAACATTTAAATGATGGTATTTTTACTTGACAGCTTAGAATTTAGAAGAGCTTTGGGGGATTTATCTTGTGTTGCTTAGGTATCTCCAAAAAATGTGTTGAAAGAAATTTGAGCTGATGTCTTCTTTTTCTCTCCATAAATTTCCCTGTTCATTAACTATGTTGATAACACTCCTGGAGAAAATGAGAAAAGTTCACATTGACATAATGATCAGAGGTTCATAGATTTGAAGCTGGAAGGAACCCCAGAGGCCATCAGGTCCAACTCTCTCATCTTATTTTTGCTATAAATGAAACCAGAGACAGAAAGGTGTTTGAGCCAAATGGAAAGCTCTTTCACAGACCTAAGAGAAAGAGAATTGGCCAAATTGATTTTTATCATACACCCTAAAGCAACAAAAAGACATTCATGACACACGGGGTCACCTTCCCTTGCAGTACTCACATAGTCGAATAAAATAACAGGACTACCATGAAGATATCTGCTACTCATCTTCCAACATACTTTGCAGAGAATAGAGAAATCAGACTAATTCTATGGAGGTTCCAACAAACTAAGGTGACTTTTTTACAGCAAGAAAGGATCTTAAAAGTAATTTTTAATCAAATCTCATTTTTGTAAATTGGAAACTGAGGCACAGAGAGGTTAAGTGATTAAGGTATAAGACAAGTAAATGGAGCTGAAGCTACAATCAGAAGACTCAAGTTCAAATCTAGTTTTAGATACCTGTGTGTATAACCTGAGGCAAGTTGCTTAATGTGATTGCCCCAGTTTCTTCATCTGTGAAATAGAGATAATAATGACATCTAAAACTTCCAAGACTGTTGTGAGGATAAGATGAGAATAAATGATTTTTTAAAATTAAAAAGCTACAATAGGAGAAAAATATTGATTAAAAAGAGGGAGCTCAACCAGACATCCACATGAAAAAACAAAGAGGATGAAAAATGTATATTGCCTAGATTTTGAAAAAGAACTCTATAGATAAGCAATATAGATAAGCCTTGCAGACAGCCTATAAGTATGGCTTATAACTAGCATTTGTAAAATGCTTTAAAGTTTATAAAGCCTTTTCAGAAATATGATCTTATTTTTCCCTCACAATAACCTTGAGAGGTAGATGCTATTATTATCCCCATTTTACAGATGGTCAAACTATAGTAAACAACAGGAATTTAGGCAGCATTTTACTAAGGGAATACTTTCAGTGATACCAAGCTAATGGCTACCATCGAAGTCTTTATTTTTAACAATGACATTCTTTTGGTGATGCCACAAAACTATGAACAACAGTTTGAGAAGAATAGAAACTGCAGGTGACTCAAAATTCATTGGAACTATGTATGGTGGGCAAAACTGAACTATTTAATTTACAACAACATTCAGTTGAAGAAAATGAAGGTTTTTGAATGAGAGGACCTGGGTTCCAGTCCCACCTCTGATGTTGGGTAATGAACTTTCCTGGGTTTCCCTATCTGTAGAATAAAGTAGTTAGACTGGAGGACCTTTTAAGCTTTCTTTCAGCTTTAGATTTATTCTATGAATTTACAAATTAGAAGTAGTATAAAATATATAGTCAAGTAGTTATAAAATTTAAAAAAAACAACACCTTTTCTTTCCCTTTCCTTATACTGGCAGTATCTCTATTTTATAGTTTGCCAGCTCTGATCCTCTAATGAGATTTGTTCCAAGAGCCAAAAAAATGCTACAAGCCAATGTCTTCACCGATTTTCTGAACTTGCACTACCTGTTCATGAAACCACACTAGAGAAGCAACAAAAGGCTTTTGTCTTCTTGGAAATATCAAAAAGATGTTTGAATTGAAAAAAAATCACCAGGGAGTCTGAAAGGGGGGAAAAATATGAAAAAGCTACTTGGATTTCTTCTGGGGCTCTTTATGATTTTAGAAGGATTTTTAAAAATATGATCTGGAAGAAAATATACTGGATTTAAAGTCTTTGCAATAAATTTGAACCCTGACTTTGCCTAGTGATTGCCTGTGTGACTTAGGGGAAATTACTTAAATTATGTGAGCCTCAAGTTCCTTCTGTGTAGGATGAGGAAATTGGATTAGATGACCTAAAAGATGTCTAGAAACTGTAAATTTATGTTTTTATGCCTCTCATCTTGACTCCAGAATAGAGCTTAGTACATTTAAGCATAGTTTCACTTGCAAACCTATAAAGAGATGGGCATGGATTTAAATCAAACAAAAATAGGGTATTTAATTTAATCTTTTGGTGAATAAAAATTAAAAGGTTAAGAATCTCCATTAAGACAGTTCCCAAATTCCTGGCTATTTTGATGATCTCTCCTCCATTTTGTTATTAGTATGACCACCAGGGGGTGTCCGACAGCCTAGTAAGCAGAACTCAGCACCTTGTACTGCCAATGAGGACAGGAAATAGATGAACAAAATAAGTAAATCCAAGTTACTCCTCAATGATTCTTTGGTGTCACATTTCATTATCTCTGCTTCTTCTCCTTCACTAAAATAACCACCCTGTGAAAGGACTCTTGTTTACTCTCAGAGACTGGACCACAAGTGCTTTTAAAGTATCGAGATGATTGCATTAAAGGAGAGGAAAGAATTTTATTTTTGGAATTCCAACAGAGCTCAAAAAGTTATAACTGAACACAAATAGATTAACACACTGTAAGTCAGCTGAACAAAATGAATGGAAATTTTAGAAGTTTCCACTCGATTTCCTCCTCTACTGTACTATCAAAAAGATCTTTCTAAAGCCCAGGTCTATCTAGGTTATATATCCATCTCCCTGCAACCTCCCCAATTTAATCAGCTTCAATGGCTTCCTATTGTCTCTAGGATCAAATATAAAATCTTCTATTTAGGTTTGAAAGCCCTTTATAATATCCTCTCCTTTCTTTCCAAGGGTCTTGTTTATTAACATATACTTTATAATCCAATTTTGGTGTTCTTCCTACCAGACACTCTATCTGCCCATTCTCTGCATTTTTACTGGCTGTTCCCCATGCCTAAAATGTTCTTTTCTCATCTCCACCTCCTAGATTCCCTGGTCTCCCTTCAAGACACAGATAAAATCCTAGTTTCAGAAAGAAGTCTTGATGCCTAGTGGTTTCCTTCTGAGATGCCATCCAGTTTACGCTCTCATATTTTGTTTATGTTCTGTTTGTACAGAGTTGTTTGAATGTTGTCTTTCCCATCAGAATGTAAACTCCTTGAAGGAAGATTGTTTTTACCCTTTTAATCTTCAGTGCTTAGCACATGCCTAGTACACAGTAGGTGCTCAATAAATGCTGAGATCAATTTGTAGAACCAGATGTATTCTCAAGGATATAACAACTCTGCAGCCAGATCTGAAGGTTGAGGTAAGCCAAGCATTGTTATGTAGAAAAGGCTTTTTAAGTGATGAACCTAACTGTACAGTGCACTTGTGAGGCTTTCTCAATGTCTCATGTTTCAAAGAGTTAGTAAAATTATTCATGGAATTATAGAACTTAATAAAGCACAATGAAATTCAAAATAATCATGATAATAAATTGAGACAGCTGGGATAGCGAGTGAAGGTTGGCCTTCCGAGTCAGGGTGATATAGCCCAAAGTACTATTAAGACCTTAGAGGTACAGATTGGATGACCATATAAAAGATTCTCAAGGGGAACTCTCTCTGATAAAAGAACAGATCTGGTCAAAAATTTTAAAATAAGTATTTCAGGTCTATGACATAATAAGAGAAAATCTAAGATGAATTATTTAAAAGATTTTAGGGGCTCAATAAATGTTTTTTGAATGGATGAACAAATGATGGGAAGGAACAAGGCATTGCAATTGATAATAGTCAAGGAAAGAGAGGAAATTTCTGTTATTATGGGATTTTAAATTAATTCTTTTAACTTTTTTATACCTCTATTTTTGTATCTGGAAATTTGGGGTATTCTAAGGTGTGAGCCTGATTAAAAACAACAAAGAAACCAAGATATAGAATCAGAACTTACTTAGAAGTATAATTTACCCTCATCCAAATAAGTGTTATCCTTCAAACTTGAGAGGTTGTTTAATTTTCAATTTAAAAACGTTAAATGCTTCATTGATGCTTTTAAACTTCCCTCCCAAACATATATCAATAGCAGTTAAGTGGCCCAATAGGGTCTGGAGTCAGGAAGACCTGAATTCAAATCTGAATAGTTGAGTGACCCTGGGCAAGTCACTTAATCTTTGTCTGTCTCAGTTGCTTCATCTGTAAAATGGGGGTAATAATAGCACCTTCCTTCCTGGTTGGTTGTAAGGATCAAATGAGATATTATTTTTGAGGCATCTAGGTGGCACATAGAATACTGGACCTGAAGCTAGGAAGACTCCTCTTTCTTAATTCAAATCTGGCCTCGGACACCCACTAGCGTGACTCTGGGCAAGTTAACCCTGTTTGCCTCCATTTCCTCATCTGTAAAATGATATGGAGAAAGAAATGGCAAACCACTCCAGTATCTCTGTGAAGAAAATTGCAAATGAGGTGATAAACATTTGGATACAGGTGAAATTACTAAAGAAAAAAAGAACCTACCAATAAGGACTCTCTCTTACATAACAGAAAAAAAATAATTATGGAAATCAAATGAACTTGGCAACTGAAAGCATAACCCAACACACCATATCAGTAGTCTGTTATGGAATGGTGGGAAGTATGTTTCATTAGATTTGCTACAACCAAGATAAGAATTCCTCTTATGGAGGCCCGATTCCTTTTACTATTATTCATAATACTGTACTCGTATTGCTTAGTTTGTTCTGCTTCTGTTTGTGGGAGCATTACCAGATTTCCCTGAATTCATCATTTTTCATATAGGCTTCCTTCAATGGTACTGCCTGCAACAGGCTTCCAGATCAGGTTACAAGAGGCACTTTTAAGAAAACTAAGTAGCATCTTTGTCTCCTCTCTAGGACTCTACCAGAATCTAAAGAAAAGACACATTCATTTAAATGAGCTGAATTAAAACTATTTGTATAGACAAAAAGCTCCTGCATTATCACTTATCTCCCTTTGGAACTCCTCCATTGAGTCCAAGTCAACAGGAATAAGGAAAAAGAGAAGGGAGATGAAGATAGAGGACAAAAGGAGGAGGAGAAAAGGAGCAATGAGAAGAATGAGGAGAAGGAAGAAGAGAAAAAGAAGAGGAAGATAGGAGAGGGAGGAAGGGAGAATGAAGAAGGGAGAAGGAAATTGGGAGAAAGCTTTTATCCTCTGTTAGCAGAAAAAAAAAGAACCCTTAGAGAACTATAACTTAAGCTCAAGGGTAGTAAAGGAGATACTCTGGTTAGAAGCAGCAGGTGAAATCTTGGCAAAGCTAAATTTTAGTTATAGAAATCTTAGTTTGGGTCCCTTTTGGTTTCTTGTAGCCAAGGAGAAGTTTTATTTAATCTATCTTCAGGTGTCAGGAGAGGAGAAAGGCAAGTCTTGGCTTTTTAAAAGGAAGCCTCAACAGCAGAAAAGCTCTACCACAATAGATGGTCTGAAATCAAATATTCCTTTGCAGATTCTTGTTTAGCAAAGTCCATCTTGACTTAAAGAAGCTGCCCTTAACCCCAGTTCTTCCATCACTTGGAGGAAAAGCCCAGGATCTCCCTGGTCTCTCAAGATCTCTGTCCAGCATTCTCAAATTGCTGGTATTTATTTCCAGCCACAAAGGGCTCTTCTTCCAAGATTGGAATGACTGCTTACTTTTCAGCAAAACCTTCTCCTTCTTGGAACACTAACTCTGCTTGGAAAGGAATAAAGAAGTCTATCAAACCTTAGGTCACTCTTTCTTCTGTATTATTTAAAAAACTTTTTATTGCATTCCATCCCTTCTTCAATAGCTAACTGGCAGTGAGCTGCCACTGGAATTAAACATCTTGCTGAGGGAGTTTAGGGCAGTTTAGATATGCCTAAGTTATAATTAGAAGGGGGTAGACTTCCCTGAAATCCTCCCAGGCCCTAGATCTCCCCAAAGTAATGATTTTAGTGGGGAGGACAGCCAGGGGTGTGAAATATAACTTCTGGCTATAAGCTACTCCTCTACTTCTTCATCCAAGAATTGTAAAAGTTGTCTTTGTTCTTTGCAAGCCAAAGAAAGGAATAATAACCAGCAGGCAAGTCCCTTCACTTTGGAGTGACCCAAACAAATTTCTAAGCCTATAAGTTGATGAGCAGATAAGGATCTGAGGTCCGGTGCTTAGCATGATGCCTGGATCATAGTAAATCCTATGTACAACATGCATTGGTAGAAGAAGTTTCCACACGTAGAATTTTTCACCTATGCCAATGAAATCTTAAGTCTAGACCTTCCCCTCTTGAGTTTCCTATCCCCAAAAATGAAGTATGAAGAGATCATTATCTAGGAGGTAGATACTATAAGTATGATTATTCCTATGTTATAAATGAAGAGACTGAGAATCACATTAAACAAGTTATTAAATGACTTCCTTAGGTCAAACAGCCAATGGGGTCTCAGGCAAAATATGAGCATAAATATCTTTGATTCCAAGACCAACACTATTTATGTTAAGTCATGATGTCCCTCAGGGAAACAATTTTCCATTTTCTTCTTCCCATCAGTGGAAAGTAAGTATTGAATTGTGTGTCTAACTTGAACCTTGATTCTGGTTTTAACTTGTGCAAAGATGATGGAACACTGAGCTAAAAGGGCCTATTGACAATCTTCTTCCTTTTTATAGCCTCCCAGAGTCCCTCATTTAGCATATGACACAGTCTAGTTGGGCAGCTGGGTGGCACGGTGGGTAGAATGCCAGGTCTGGAGTCAGGAAGACTCATCTGAATTCAGATCTGGCCTCCGACACTTACTTTGTGACCCTCAGTTTCCTCATATGAAGGAAATGGAAAACCACTCTTGTATCTTTTCCAAGAAAACTCCAAATGGGCTCATGAAGAGTCAGACACTAATGAAATGACTGGACAACAAGTAGGGACTCAGGAAACTTCACTGTGTGATATTGAGCAATTACATGATGCTTCTCAGTCCAAGTTAGCTCTGCTATAAAATGTAATGGTTGGACTAGATGGCCTCTAAAGTCCCTTCAACCTTTAGGGAGTCTATTATTACCTCTCTTAAAACCATTAGGCACAACCTCTCTAGTCTCATAACTGACCACCACCTGGAGCCTAGATCTGAAATGCTCTGCTTCTTCAAAGTCTAACAGTTTACTCAGTTGCCCAGAGGGAGAGAAAGAGCTCAAATCATCCTTGACATAAAGAAGGAAATTCCTTCTGTGAGGGGAGATTTTCTGAAAGCTGACATTCGGGGCATAGCAGCAATCATTTTTGATCCCACGAGGTCTAAATTGGAACCCGAACTGGAACACGGGAACATCAAGCTTGGCCCTGAGTGCTGGCACATGCTTTCATTTTAAGGCAATAACTAGAAAGTTTGGGAACCTCAAGCAAAATTCAGTTCAATCCAACAAACGTTTATCAAGCCATATACAAGCTGCTCTGCTGAACACTGATATTATTACAAAGACAACAATGCTCATGGTATCTGCTATCAAGGAACTGACATTCTATTGGTGGAGTAAGTTGACTCCTCCAATATATCCACAGTAAGTAAAAAAAAATGAGTAAACATGCAATTCAAAGTAATCGGAAGGAGAATGCATTCTTCATCATCATCATCATCATCATCATCATCATCATCATCATCATCATCACATTTATATANCATCATCATCATCATCATCATCATCATCATCATCATCATCATCATCACATTTATATAGAACTTTAAGGTTTGCAAAGTGCTTTCCAAATTTCTCATTTTATCTCCATAACTATTCAAGAGGGTAGGTGGTATCATTATCTACATTGTGTAGACGAAGAAACCGAAGCTAGAGTTTAAGGGATTTGCCCTGGTTCACAAAGCTCATAGTGTGTGAAGCTGGATTTGAACCTGGGTTTTCCTGATTCCAGAACCAGTACTCTATCTAGTGAATCACCTAGCTTCCTTCAAGCAGAATTAGCAACCTTAGAGGCAGAGAAAGGAATTCTGGAGGATGTAGCATTTGAAATGTGCTTTGAAGAAAGCTAAGTCTAGTAGGAATTGGTGATTTGGGAATGCATTTAGAATTCAAGGAAGGATCTTCTTCACAAGCCACCATTTCTGAGTAGTTCACATTCTCCTGAAGCTGCTCTCCGCTCTCACCAAGGACTCCAGGGACATGGCTTGTCATTTCATACTACTGGCTCCTCTCTGCTATTCAGCTTCCCCTTCTTCCTGTGAAGACCACTGCCACCCCAGTAGACTTTCAATGAACTACTGGGGTTGTGGAGTAGTGGTACAAGGCGGGTCTCCTGATTCCTCAGAAGAGATCTCCTCTCAACCTTGCCAGAATGGTACAGAAGGACAATGTTTCCCATGAGGACTTTCCTAGTGCCATTACTGCCCAGATCCTGTCTCAACCACTAAAGGAGGACTCTATTCCAAAAGCAACAGAGCTGTTCCCATCTTCTCCTTCACAACAATAAAGGATTGAAAAGACATCACACCTTTTTTCTATTGTCAAACAGGTAATTAGTATCTTTGTCTAGAGACCATTCAATAAAAGTACATTTCTTCATAGGAGAAGGGGGGAAAGCCTTCTTTTAAAAAAAGATTATTCTTGACAGTTCCATTTCATTTCTAACAGAACTACCAGTTGACACTTAGGATATTTTAACATATTAAAGAGGGCTGATTAAACTAGACCAAAAAAAGGGGACAGAATGGCCATTTAATTTTCCAAACTATTGCGATTAAGTTTATTGCAATAATCACAAGAGAACTTGAGATGTTATTAGCAATCACTATTTTCTTTTAACACTGGAATGAAGAAAAAAAATCTTGCAAGAAAAGGAAAAAAAGAGAGAATATCAGCCCCAAAACATTTTAAAAAATAATAGGGGTGGACTTGATTCTTTTGGAATTGTTTGGTCTGCTTTATTAGTTATCCATTCCAAAACCTAATCTAAGTCTTTTTTCTTCATAAAAGAAAATATGAGACGTTGTGCATTCAGAAAACTAATGTCTATAAGCATTTATCATTTCCCATTTTCTTGAGAATGTAGATGACAAATGGAACTAGAGGACCTGTGATTTTTTTCAGTTTTGATATAGCAACACATTCAACAGGCAGATATCTGACAACCTGACTTAGAAAAAAAGTCCTAGGGAAACGCCTGAGGCATGTATAGGTTAAGTGATGTATCCAGGGTCCCAGAGGTGAGATGGGAACTGGGTTCATCATGTCTCCCCAGATCATTTGGCTATTCTGTGTCACTTTTGAAAAATCAGATCTTTGATTTCAATGCTGTAGGGAACACTCAACGTGAAAACTTCTAGTATCAGTACAAATATATACAAACCCCTATAACTGAGAGTCTTAAGGATGTTGCAAGGCTAAGCAACTTGTCCAGCTTCACCATGTTGAGCACCTATTGGTGGTAGGACTTCCTGACCTGTAAGTAAACTTTTACCCATTAAGTCCTAAATTGTTTTTAGGTTACTAGAAAAGTAAAGAACAATATTTGAACATATATCAATGACTTCTGCAACATACTGGAGATAAACTGGGGTGAGCTGGACTAGAGTGGGGCACGAGGGGAAAACAGAAAGGAATACAGTCAGAGAAAATAAGCAGAAGCAAAAGGAAAACCAGCTTACATCTCTAGCCCAAGTTCTCAGTGTAAATGTGGGACTTTTACAGTTGAAACTGGACAGGAGAACTGACAAGGCCATGGAGTTCACTTAAGATCAGGACAACTCTCAGAGATGTCAAGAACTAAAAGATGCTAAAAGGCTTTTAAAATACACTTAACAAAATAGCTAACAGCACTTTGGAGACAGGTCCTCTATAGGAAAAAAAAATGAGAGCAAAGCTAATGAGAAGATTCTTTGACATGCCGCCCCCACCTTTTCCCCAGGAATGTGTTGAAAATGCATGATAGGACACAACTAAATACAAAAAGCACTTTGGAAGAGAAAGAAAAACTATTCTTATTACCCTTTCTACGCCATCAACAGAAGTATGGCAATTTGATTAAATGGGGAATAAGGAAACCTGGGTTCTAGTTTTGTTTTTGCTATTAACTGACCATGAGAAATCTCAGCCTCTCCAGATCTCCCATATGTGATAATGATGATGATAATGTGATGATGATGATGATGATTTTTAAAAGCTGGCACTTAGAGAATGCTTTTGTACTTACAAAACATTTAATATACTTCATCTCAATTGATACTGGGCATAATCCTGTGATGTAGGTGCTATTATGATCCTCATTTTCCAGGTGAGGAAACTCAGGCAGACAGAGATTTATTGATTTACACCCTCAAACTCTAGTAAGCTTCTGAGGCAGGATTTGATCTCTGATCTTTCCCAAGTCCAATTCTCTATCCACTGCACTACCAACCTGCCAGTAAAATGAGGTAGATGGTCTGGATGATATACAAAGACAAATGTCAGGGAACTTCAACATTCCTGCTTTCAAGGAAAAAGTTCGCTCCAAATAAAAATGGAAAGCACCATATGAATAAAAGCTAGGAAAGACTATAGGACCACAGTAACTCAATGACCTTTCAGAAAAAGTATAATTAATTTTTTTTGGTGGTTGCCATTTCCCAATAAAACAATTCCCTCTCTTGTAACAAAGAAGTAGTTAAGGAAAAAAAAATCAAGCCATTGCCCACATCTGTCAACCTCTGCTTCATTTCAGACCCTTAATCCAATACTTCTCTATTAAGAGATGAGATCAAAGCTAATGAGAAGATTCTTTTACATGCCACCCCGACGTTTTCCCCAGGAATGTGTTGAAAATGGTCTAGTCCAGTGGTTCCCAAACTTTTTTGGCCTACTGCCCCCTTTCCAGAAAAAATATTACTTAGCACCCCCTGGAAATTATGAAACTATTTATTGAACTCAGAATAGAATGTAATACAAAAAAAGTGTGGCCATCACCGCCTCCCTGTATTGCTGCAGCACCCACAAGGGGGCAGTAGTGCCCACTTTGGGAATCACTGGTCTAGTCCATCATAATTCACTTGGCTTCTTAGCTTTTTCTACTTGTCAACATATTTTTAGCATCAAAACTAAATGTCTTACCTCTTTCCCTAATTTTTTGCTATTCTTCCTTTATTTTTTTTTCAGATCTGTTGGATGCTCTGACCTATGCTAATCCAGACCCTTAAATACATCAAGTCAGTATTAACTGAGCAGCTATTATGTCCTAGTACCAAAAGAGTGCCCCTAACATAAAACTATGCATACTCTTTGACCCTGGGTCTATATCCCAAATCGATTAGAGATAAGGGGAAAATCCTATCTGTGCCAAAATGTTTTTAGCAGTTCTTTTTATAGTGACAAAGAATTAAAAACTGAGGAGTTGTTCATCACCTGGGGAAGGGATGAATAAGTTGTGGTATATAGTTGTGAGGGAATAATATTATTGTACTGTAAGAAATGGCAAGCAGGATGAATTCAGAAAAACTTGGAAAGACTTATAGAAACAGATGCAAAACAAAGTGAACAGAACCAGGAGAACATTGTATATAGTACCAGAAATATTATATGATGATCACCTGTGAACCATTATCAGCAAAGCAAGTTTCCAAGATAACACAAGGGATTCATGATGAAAACATCCATAGCTGAAGAAAGAACTGTTGGAATCTGAGTGAAAGTCAAGCATGCCATCTTCCACTTTATATCCATCATGAGTTTTTTATTGTATGTATAATATGTATCTTCTATCATGACACAAGCAATATGGAAATAGGTATTGCATTAAAGAAATGGTATAACTGCCTTAGGGAGGAAGAGAAGGAGGGAGAAAATCTGAACCCGAAAATGATAGTCAAAAATTGTTTCTACATGTAACTGAAGAAATAAATAGCTCCCCTTTTCAAGAAGCTCATGGTCTAATTAGGAGAGATGACATGGGAACATCTATGCACAAATAAGATATAGAGAAGATAAAGAGAAGATAATCAACAGAGGGAAGGCACAAACATCAAGGATGATGAGGAAAGATTTCTAGTAGAAAGTGAGATTTTTTTCTGGGACTTTAAGGAAGTCAAGAGTTTACAAGATAGTGACTTGAATCTGATAGGAAACCAGAGATGAGATTATAAGAGGCATAGACACTAGGATGGAAAGTATTCCAGCAAGACTATATGGAAAGGTGGAAAGGAAAGGAGGACTAGATCATGGAAGTTGAGTAGACTGAGGAACTATGATGTTAGGGTGTTTAAGGGAATATCAACATGCATGTTGAAGTTATATATATGAGGACAGGGGTTGGGGTGAAAAGACTGTTATTTAGGCACAGGTATGTACATTATATAACTTATACAAAAATAGATATTAAAAAGAGAGAAGAGAAAGATAAAATAATATTTGATTCTGGAGCAAACAGGCAACCACTAGAACTTGTCAAGAAGAGGAATGTCATGGTTATAGCATCACTTTTGGAAAACCATTTTCACATTGTATGGCAGACGGAAAAGAGAAAAGAGAGACTTGAAGCAGTAGGCCAACTAGAAGATTATTGCAACAGTTTAGGCCTAGGCAAAAAGGTGATGAAGGAATTGATTTATGCTATAGCTCCTGGAGCCATCCAATCTATACTTACACTTCCAGAATACTTCTCATACTCTCAGAACTTCTCTAGACCCTTCTCTAATCACCCAACCTGTCCCAACAAGGTAAATATTCAATCTAAGGGATGAATAATGGGGTGGATGATCAGAGTGACCCTAGAGGTCATCTAATCCAATATTTTCATTTTATAGATGAAGAAAACCAGACCCACAAAGGTCAAGTGACTTACCTAATTACTGACAGATAAATAAGTATTTGATATAGAATTTAAACCTAGAAGACTCAATGCCTCTTTCCAGTGAGAGGGTGAGAGAATGAGAAAAACAGAACTTGAACATGGCAAATATTCCATGATTTTTACTTTTTGGAGGGACACCGATTTCCACAGAATATCACTGTTCCAACCCTTGGTATCACAGTTTTTTTTTTATAGCTATTTCACATAAAACTAATATACTGCTATATCATCATATGAAACCCAACAGCCATTTCCTTTGCCACTGGGAGCAGTAATTCACTCTTTCTGTAGCAGCACGGGAACTGCTAAGGATTGCAATCCAATTGTAGTATGACATTGACCTTCTCAATGTAGGGTGGACTTCAGCATGAAGCTGAAAAAGCCATCTCAACTAAAAGAGTGTGAATAGTGCTGGATTTGTTTTTTGTCATTGCAAAAAATATGTTTTATAGGTCCTAGGAACCAAGTTGGTGTATTTGTTATGAGGGTTTTTTTATCCCCCCACCCCCCCAAAAAAAGAGAGTAGTGAGAGGAAGAGAAAATAAATACATGTTAATTGAAAAGAAAAAAAAAAAAGCCTGTCTTCCTTCAAAGAAAAATAAAGATTTAAAAAGTTTTAGATTTGTACCCATTTAGAACTGGGTTGAAGTCAACTTGAATTTAAAATTTATTTAAATTTAAAATAATATATGCAGGAAAAAAACCATTTATTAATACTCACTACGTGCCAGGAATTGTGCCAAGTGCTAAAGTGCTAGGGTAACAAATACAAAAGCAGACAGTCCCTGCCCTCAAGCAGCTTAACTGCAAGTAACTAGCCATAAGTCCAAGAGGTCCTTTACATAAGGGTTTATCTAAAGATATTTTGATTATAGGAAATTCTGCTGGAAACATTATTTCATCAAATCAGTGGGGGCGGTGGAGGTGGTTACTCCTTTCCACTGAATATGCACATTGTTCCATGCTCTTAGCACAGTTCTAAGTTTACTTGGAAATATTTACAGTAAAGATGTAAACAGAATGTTTAGCCATAGTTCCAAGTCACGTGTAGACCTTCTTTCCTATTCTGGGGAGAACAGAGATTGGCACAGAAGCTCGACCCCAGAATCAGCCTGGATTCTCGTCAACCAGCCAAAGAGATCAGCCCTCCCTTGGTCATTAGGGATAATTCTAAGAGGATCTCTTTAGGCAAAGAAAAGCCTGACTCTGAGGCTAAGTCACAAGGGGAGAAAACGCCAAAGGACTGTTGAATTTAGAGAAAGAAGAAATTTGGGGGGGACCATCATTCCCCTCATTTTACAGATGAGAGAACTGAGGCACAGAGACCTAACGTGACCTATCCAAGGGCACACTGGAAGTAACTGAGATGATGTTCAAGTCCAGATTCTCTGATTCCAAAATCAGTATTGAGCCAAAGAAGGAATTGCACCACTGACCAAGTTTCTCCCATCTCTTTCATACTGTTTCCCTCTTTCTCTAGGTGGAAAGGCTTTGCAGGGTCCTTGAGAGTGTTCAATGGTATCTGGGCAGAACAACACCAGTGGTACTGCTATTTTTTGTTACAATTTGGTTAAAGAAAGGCAGGTAGGTGGCTAAGCAGATAATGTCCTAGACTTCCAATCAAGAAGGCCTGGGTTCAAATCTAGCCTCAGGCATTTGTCAGCAGTGCAAACTTGGGCAAATCACTTGATGAGCCTTAGTTTCTTCATCTGTAAAATGGGGGCAATAATAGCGTAGGGCTGTTATGAGGAAGCACTTTGAGAAACCTTAAAGTGGTTTATAAATTCTAGCTGTTACTACTGCTACCACTACCACTATGATTATAATTTCTCAGGGAATGAGATATGAGTACAGATTGCCAGAGGGTAAGAGTGTGTGGGAAGCCTGATGGAGAATTCTGACAGGCTCTCGAGTTCCAAAAAATCTGTGAGGCACACATGGATATCTTCCATCTCCCTATCCCCCAAAAGGTTCAAATACATAGTCCTGAAAGTCTATTACCTACACAAAAATAACCCTAATTAATTACAGTCAATGATATCACCAGATGTCTGGGCTCAAGAGCCCAAAGTAGTGGCAAAATATCTACCGTAGCCCTTCTCAGTGTCACTATGTATGGAGCCTGCCCCCTCTAGAGTGTGTCGGAGGAAGGAGGTGGGGGAAAAGTCTGGTTTTTAAATCTGTATCTAGGGCTATTGCTTATTCTCATGTCACAAAGTTTACAGCCCAAACTTTCAGCAGATTTCAAGACTCGACTGGAGGCAACAAGGGACATACTTGAACCTATTTCAAACTACTGAAAGGAGGAGTAGGGAATAATTGGAATAGCCTCCTGCTAGGGCTAGTCAAACTCTAAATCACAGCAAAATAATTATCTAAAGTCTTCTCTTTGGGAGGAAGCTTTATTGATTTAAACTTTACACTTCTTATAGCCCTTTTTAAAATTTCATCTATTCATTATTTCTTTTATTATCATTCATATTTTATTATATCATATTATGTCATGTTTTATTATCATTCATTCTTTCATTTATTTATATTTATTATTTTAAGTTAAGTTTAAGTTAACAACTCCCTTGAAATCTATCCATAGATCATCAACCCTTGTTTTAAAAGAATCTGCATTAGGGACAAAGACAGAAAGATCAAAGTCAGTGTAGAAAGGGATCTCATTGTCCATCAAATTTAATCTATACCCAAAAGAACCCCGATTCTAACCATTAATACTAACTCTGACTATTTACTATGTTCTTTAGAGTTGAAGAACCCCATACTCCTCCACAAATGGTGATCTAGTTTTGGCTTATCAAGCTCCAGTGAGGGGGAACTCACTCTCTCTAAAGTTGTTCATTCTGCTTTTGCAAAGTTCAAAGTGTTTTGTTGTTACTGTTCAGTCCTTTTTAGTTTGTCCAACTCTTTATGATCCCCCATATGGAGTTTTCTTGGTGAAAAAACTGATGTGGTTTACTATTTTCTTTTCCAGTTCATTTTACAAATGAGGAAACTGAGGCAAACAGAGTGAAGTGACTTGTCCAGAGTCACACAGCTAGTGTCTAAAGCTGGATTTGAACTCAGGAAGAGGAATCTTCCTGACTTAGGACCCTTTCCGCTGGGTCACCTACTTGCCCTGACTCTAAATGTTAGGAAGTTTTAAATTACATCAAGTCAAAATTTGCCTCTTTTCAATTTCTTTCAATTGCTCCCACTTCAGGCCTCTGAGACCAAAAGGAACAAGTCTAGACCCTCATCCATATGATGATCTTTCAATTCCTTGAAGACAGTAATCACAATCCCCCCCAAAATCTTTTCTTTAGTCGTCTCTATTTCAGTCCCTGTCCCCAACTGTTAAATTTGTTTCTTTTTTTTCCCACCCCCAATTTTCCAGCTGTAGAAATGGAGTCTCAGAGAGGTTCTTGATTTGCCCAAGAATATATATAAAAATCAAGTGGCAAAGCTGGCATAAAAGCACGGTCCTGTTTTTATTATTATTAATAATAATAAATAGCTAGCAGAGATGTAGAGCTTTATGGTTTGCAAAATGCTTTACAAATATTATCTTGTTTTATCCTCAAAACTACTTTGGTAATTAAAAAAACCAACAAAACTACTTTTACTTTGGGAGAGGGGGCAACTAGGTGGCTCAGTGGATTGAGAGCCAAACTTAGAGAGGGGAGGTTCTAGGTTCAAATCTAGCCTCAGATACTTTCTAGCTGTAGGACCCTGATCAAATCACTTACACCCCATTGTCTAGCCCTTACCACTCTTCTGCCTTGGAATCAATCACAGTATTGGAATCCAATACAAGAGTATTGATTCTAAGGCAGAAGGTTAAAGATTTAGGGAAAAAAAAAACCTACTGTGGGAAATAAGTACTATTACTATCTACATCTTATAAATGAGGAAACTGAGGCAGACAGAAAAGTTCAATGACTTACCCAGGGTCACAAAGCTATTGCATTTTTGAGGTGGAATTTGAATTTAGGTCATCTTGATTCTAAGCCTACTGTTCTATCGGTTTTGCCACCTAGTGCCACACTCACATTTCCCATGCTTTCTCCTGCATTATGAGGCAGTCCCAGAGAAAAACATAATAATGCATTTTTTAAGTTCCTTAGAAATACAATACAGGTGACATGAAGTCCTTGCTTTCTTCGGTCTATTTGGCAGACACATGAGGCAGTCTGTCTCGTTTGTTATGAATGGCACCTGGTGGATTCTCCTGGAATTACTAACATTCAGGCTGTGAGACTGAAAGCTTGAGAGTTGAGGTCATAACTGTCCAGAAGCCAGTCCGTGCACCGTCTTAAAACCAGGAAGCATCTGCAGCATATAAAATGGCTTTCTACTTCTAAGGTTTCTAGGACTAGAGCCAATGGATAATGAATTACTTCACAAAAAAAAAAAAAAGTTTTTTTGAAAGAGGCAGGGAAAGAGTAGGGGGTACAAAGGCAATTTATGAACATCTTATCCATGGTTCTAACCCAACTAGCTGCCATTCCCTTTCTCAGTCTCCTCATTTTCTGCTGCCTGTACTTCCCCATCAGGACCTGAATTCTTTTCATGTCCTGTGTATCCATTTCCTTTTAGCAGCATCCCTCTGAAGGCGTGCTCTTCGCTCCTCTCAATGCTAAAGGCATTAGAACGCAGAAGCTTTTCATTACTGTTCTCATTTCTTTTCTGCTGACCACGATTACACATGTTCTTGCCAGCCCTCTCTTCTCAGGAGACATATTCATTTCTTTTTTTAAAGAAACAAAATCATGTCTATACTTTTTCTCCATACAGCTCTGCTAATCCAGAACTCAATGGAATGGGAAGGCATCTCCCTTTTTCTTAATTGCTTTCAGATCCTGGCATGTTTAAGCCACTGTTTAAAATCTAATTGCCCCAAAGAGGCAGCTAACATGGCCCAAAGGATGAAGGGTAGGAGTTGGAGGCGGATGGCGAGGAGTCATACGGAATCTTAGATTTCCACAAATAGGCTTCAAAAATTCTGTCTGAAACCCACAGATGATAAAGGAAATAAAATGGGACTAGAATTGATTCTAGTTGACATCGTTTCTTTCACATGAACAAAAAAAAAAAATGCTCTTTGCAAGGTCATTGTGGCTGTGTACCTAGAGATGATCGATTGGACACACCATCAAAAGCACCAAAAGCCCAAGCTTCTTTGTGCAGGAGGTGGCTAGGTATGCACTACGGATGCTCTTTATTTCTCAAATGGATTTGGAACTAGGTGAGAATATCAGTTCCTAGGTAGTTAGGGAATCTTCTATAGTTCTCTAGCATCATTTTCGTAAAAATAATTATTTTAAAAATGAATATGAAGTTATAGATTCTTCACTCTTGTCATCTACTTGTGTTGAGGGGGGAGGTGGTGGGGAGAAGAGACACTAGTTATGGCACTGGAAACTGGGATTCCAACATTTACTACTACTATTTACTATCTCATAGTTCTTGGACAAGTCACTTAATCTTTCTGAGATTATTTCCTTAGTTGGGGTGGAATTAGTTTAGAAGGTTCCTAATTCCCTTCCTTCTAGATCTAAATCTTAGAGATGTTTTACTTTCCAGAAATCTACAATATTTCTTTAATAGACTTGACCACTGGGAGAAAAAACCAGAATTCATAAACTGAAGTATATTCTCCTGAATCTGATACCTTCCCTCCTAGATCACACTAATATCTATTGGGAATAACTTGATTTAATTGCTTTATTAGTATGCCAGAAAAAATCCTTCTCATAAGGAACTTTTCCCCCTTCCTTGAAATGGGGCAACAGCTAGTGCAAGGGTTTTCTCTTTATGCCATATATGAAAAAGAATTGAGAAAAGCATTTTGATAAAGTGTTTCGTCAGCACCGGTGATCTTTCTGATCTGAAATCCAGGGAGTCAAATGCTCACCCTGATATGGTGCAAATTTCACATACAGTATTTAAGGAAGGGTCTGGGTACAAAGGAAAAGATTATGATTGCCTTTGGTGCTTATTGCCTGTCTGATGACAGATAAACTTTACCTTTCTCATTGACCATCAGTTTTCTCTTCTATAAAATGAGATGGTTGGACTAGATGGCCTCTAAGGCCTTTTGAAATACAAATCTATGGTTCCATGATTCTATTCTATATGCACCGTAGTGATAAGTGAGCATTCATAACTCTACATCCACAAAGGCAGCTGTACCTCCTTTTTCACACTAGGCAAATAGATTTTGAGCTGGAAGGGACTTTGGAGATTTGTTAGGCCAGTCTTCTTATTTTAAAGATGAAGAAACTGAGTCCTCGAGATGTTGTGACTGCCCAAGATCTCATTCCTCTTCAGGTTAAATACTGGACCTCCATCTATTATGCCCCCGCTCTGTACTAAAGCCCCATTGCAACTCTGGAATTTTACACATAACTCTCCTTCTGGTTGGATGGCACCTTGCAGAATCCCCCTCTAAGAAAGGTGCCCAGAGCACCCGTGTATCATTAATCTTCAGGACATACTCTGGACTTTATTGTGCCCCTACAAGAGAAGGCTTTCTCCTCCAATCTCAACCCCCTTTTCCTTTATTTTATGTCCTATCTCTCTCCCTTCAACACTCATTAGAATGTAAGCTCTTTGAAGGTGAGGACTGTTTTCTTTCTCCTTTTATTTGTGCCCCCAAAGGTTAGCAGAGTACCTGGCAGAATAAGCACTTGATTATTGACAAGTTGACTGACTCATAGACATATAGATGGGAAAAATCAGAAGAGGGATATGAACTCAAGTCCTTTGACTTCAGAGCCAATGATCTTTCACTGCTCCATGTTATTATTTAATCATTTCAACATGCATAATTCATTCTCTTTCTCTCTCTCTCTTTCTCTCTGTCTCTGTCTCTATCTCTCTCTCCCCGCCCCCTTTCATTTTCCTCAACTAGATGATTCCAGAATAGAAATCTTTTTTCTATCAGTATAGAAGATTTCTTAAAATAAGACAGCCCTACGTAGTCCCATGGTTAAGGTTTTGCTGGTTCATTTTTCAGCACAGCCCCAATCCCTCAATCCCTCATCTCTATGACTCACCCAAAGCTATTGGACATCTACCTAGGCAAGCTGGTAAAATCCCAAAGTACCAGAGGTCACATCTTTCTCATCTTTTGAAGAGTGGGCCAGGAGCATGCTAGCTAGCCCAGACACTTCTCTGCAATCCTGCTTTCTCTACTGCTAGCAGATTACTGAGGGGAGCCCTTGAGGAAAGTCTGGTGAGGAGTAAACACAATATTTTCTTGAAGAAAAAAGATGCACATTTCAGGCCCAACAAATTTCAGGTGAAAAACTGGACTAGCAGACACTATCACCCAAGGGAAAGTTCTTTGAATACATGCATTAGTAGCTGACATTCTGGAAATGTCCCATACAATGTTCCGGCTGGCTGGAGCTGGGGTTATCACACATAAAAGTGAAAGATCCCTCCACCACGCAGCTACCAAAAGGCAATCCATCAGCTTCTTGCTCAAATCCCTCAGCTGCCTCCATATGAAGTGAGGAAGGTTTTAGGTATTAAAGACAGTCTGCAGTTACCTCAGTAATTTATTTTAAAAGCTGCCAGCCGTACTGCCATTGTATGTCTCAACATTCACTAGGCTATATCAGTCCCCTGATAACAGTTAATAAAAGTCCGACTAGTAAGTGCCTTTGGATTATAAGATCATAAAACTGCCATTATTAAGGCTTACATTCAGATGGACAAAGATGGTGTGTGCATATTTTAGAGATGAAAAATGGAGCCAGCATGGTGCAAGGTCCAGATTCCCCCAGGAACCCTAAAGATAGAAGCAAGGTTTGAACAGGAAATAATTCTTCAGCAACACTTCAGTGTCCTTGGGACTACTCCTTTTTTGTGTATACTCAAGACTAATTCTTCTTCCTCCCACCATCATCCCCATCCCACCCTAACTAGCTTCAGTGGAGGCTCATTTGAAAGCTGGCTTAATGGTCACTTTGTCTCTGGATAATCTTCTGGTTAGCAATCCTGGCTAATAATAAGACAGACTGCCTGATAATCCACCAACAGCCTTAGAAACCAAGTGACTTGCCCAGGGTCACAAAGCTAATAAGTCTCTGAGGCTGTATTTGAACTCGTGTGATCCTGACTCCAGGCCCAGCTCTCTATCCATTGTGCCATCTGGCTGCCTGGATATTAGTGGATTGGAGCCTGAAAATGGAGAGCCTTAAAAGCAAGGTAAGTTGTTTGAATTTTATTCTATAAGGTTATGATTTTTGAAGGTCTCTGAGGAATGGTATAAAATAATCAGTCATTTATTTATTGAGTACCTACTATGTGTCAGGCATAATGATAATGTAACAATACTGAATTGACAGATATTGTGAAATATAAAGAGAGTAAGTAGACCAGTTAGGAGGCCACTGTCGGGATTTACGAATAAGATGTTAAGAGTCTGGTCTGTTTCTAGTAGGAAAGGGACAAAAAAAGTAAAGAGAAATTAAAAAACACATCAAAATGAAAGAAGCAGAAGAACTCCCATACAAGGAGCACTACAGAATATGACCCCAATTCAATTCTACAAACATTTACAGAGTGCCCATAGGTGCTAGGGACAGAAAAACAAAACGGAATTGTCAGGATTCAGGGGCTAATTGAGTGGTTCCCAAGCTTTTTTGGCCTACCTCCCCTTTCCAGAAAAAAATTACTTAGCCTCCTGGAAATTAAAGATTTTTAAATTTTAATAGCAATTAATAGGAAAGATAAATGCACCTGTGGCCATCACCGCCCCCCTGGATCGCTACAGCACCCACCAGGGGGTGGTGGCGCCCACTTTGGGAATCACTGGGCTAATTAAATAAGAGGACCCAGGGGATGTATGAAGAGGGGAAAGAGGACTTGAATACACCTAAAAATTCAAACTGAGAAGAATCTGGAAATCAATGAGGGCAGCAGAAAACAGGGTCTCCGAAAACACTATGATTCCAATTGATAGAAATAATAGAGAAAATAACAGTGTTGAGGTTACCAACTTATATTTCCTTTATCCTAGATATAGATTTGGGTTTACATTCATCAGGACCATTCTCCATCTGCCTGATAAGCAGGACAAATTTCAGTGATGTCAGGGTCTAAGGAAGAGGATTTCTAGTGACTGGCTATATTGCCGTAGTTCCCACTGCTCCTGGGTTGTCTTCTGAGTCTGGAATGCTTCCTCTGAGGAGCCTCTGGTTTTTTAAAGTTAATGTATCATTCCCTTTAAGAGCCCTTGCTTGATTTCCCCAGTTGGGAGTCCTTCCACCCTATCATTTTCCGTTGATTTTTATAAATAGCTTGAATTGGCTTAGCTATTCATGTACCATTCATTTTCCCCTCAGTAGAATGTAAGTTCCTTAAGGTAAGGATTGCTCCTTTCTGTTTCCCTCCTGCCAGGGTCTAGAGCAGTACTGTGCATAGGGAGAAGGACTGGACTTGTGATTTTATGGGAGGAAAACTGACTCCACCAATGCAGATCAGCATCATCTCTACAACTTTAAGAGGTGATTTTTGCAGTGGTGGGCAGGTAGGTGGAACAATGGAAGGAGCTCAGGGCGGCTCCGAGTGGAGGTTAAGGTTTTGGTGGGATGGAGGAGACTTTGCCAGAAGGGATAGTTACAGTTCTCTTCCTTTCTGGTATCAAATAGACAATACAGAAAACCATTCAGAAAGTACTGATTGACCCCCAAAGTTGTATGACCTCAGCTCCCATATCCCTTCCTGGGGGAAAAAATGATTCTTTTACCTCTCTTTTATCTGAATTGTATGGAAATCACTACAGTTGATGACTTCGGGTAGTCGGCATGCTAAGAGGTATTTCTGCCCCCAAATGCTGTAAGAATTCAAGAAGATTAGATAGGATACCTACCTGGCATGAACTGAATTGCTCTTCTCTCTCTAGTGCCTGGGAAAATATTTTCTTATTTGTTCAAGTAATAAGAAGCAAGTGAATTGTCAGTTCAGATTAAGATAGATGAACCACCCCTGACAGTCCATATAACAATCTCTAGAGAGTCATCTATCTAACAGCTTCTTGAGGTCACCTGCAAAGCTAATTCCATGATGACAACAGTTCTTAATTGCACCAATCTGCTGAATATGGAGAATGAATTAATTTAGGGCGATATCTCAAGACAGACCATCCCACGGACAGGAAGACAGAGATCAGCATCTCATTTAATTTCTTTCAACCCAAATGTCAACTTCCCCCCTTAAATGATTTTATTAGGTGGCGGCCATGTCTATGATTTCATCACTGTAGGGGTGGAATAATGTCATATTAGCTATATGTTCTGTTACATTGTTTTTATTTTTATTCCTTCTGTGACTGGCCTGGAGATAAAAGTCCATAGACAAGTTGGGATTGAACTCCAGGTCCATTTAACTTGAAATCCAGTGAGCTCACTAGTTTTAAGAATGAATGAATGAATGAATGAATGAATGAATGAATGAATGGAATGAAGCATTTATTATGCACTTGCCATTTGCAAAGGACTGCACTAAATGCTTGGGCTACAAAGAAAAAAGCTCTCAGAGCTCCCATTCTGCTCCAGGGGGAAAATACAACATGGAAGAATGTTGATTGAGGTCTAGAGGTAAAAAACCATTTGCCTAGGTCACACTGCCTATTTGTAGCAAAGGTAAGAATTGAATTCAGATTTTCCAGCCTCCATAGCTAGCTTTCATGCTCCTAAGTCATAGTGTTTCTGATGCCTAAAAGATACAAAAAAAGGTGATCCCAAAACTGAGATTCTTCTATGACTATATTTAAGTAGATAGGTAGATAGACAGACAAAAAATATAGAGAGAAAGGCAGACAGACAGACAGACAGACAGACAGATAGATAGATAGATGATAAATAGATAAGATTAGATTAGATTAGATAGATAGAATAGGAAGTCGTATTTTTCCCATTAAAAAAAATCCTCTTTCAGAAAACTCAGATTCACTCAGGGTAGAGAGATTGGAGGAAAAAACCTACACCAAAAAACAGATAAAAATGCTTACCACTGCATTATTAACTAAAGGGAGGCTTTGGGTTTCCACATTCCTCAACCATAAGGTCAGTACTGATATTTGGAATTTACCCCAAAACCTCAACTTCCTGATGTGCAAAGAAGATTTAGCTCTAGTGCAGGATTCAGCCTTGACTGCTGCCAAAATGGAGACTTTTGGGGGGGGACCTGTCACTTTGGAGTATCTTATAAAACCTGTTTGATGTTTCAAGGGGTAAAAGAGGCAGCCCTCATAAATCCTCATCCTTTTCTGGCTTTTTTCTTGTATTAAATGTATATAAAGTATATGTATGTGTATACTTGTGGTAACATTTCATATATTTGTTATTACTGAGGGGCTGAATTGCTACACATGAGTTTCCATGTTAATTAAAACTAGCCCTTTTAAGTAGCCAAAGGTTTTATCCTGCCTGAATTGTTTTTGATGGAGAGGAGAAATCCCACACTTCCTCACCTTCTTAGATAGGAAATAATGAGACAGCACAAACTTGTCTAGCTAGCTCGGTCATTGCTATGATCATCAAACATTTAATTAAATTCTAACACCATGATACCATGAGATGCTACTGAGGTGTGTATTTGCCCCTACACTAAATGGCCCCATAGTAAGAACAAAATAGCTGGCCTTCCTACAGGAAGAACTTCATATGTATTATATCATTGGAGTTTCAGTATAGCCTTACAATGAAAATGGTATGGAACATGTCAAACTCAAGTAGAAACAGGGCCACTAAACTGGTACATGAGGATCCTGGTGAACCATATATTAATCTTATCCGTATCACATATATATAGAGGAAAATCACACATTAATGTTATCTTTGTTCTATTATTTAGTTATTTTAAAAAATTAAAAATTATATTTTAATCTGGCTCAACACCTGGAATAGTTGTGTCCTATAGGTCCTGTGCTTCATACCTTTAGCAGGAAGGACTGTGATTAGTCTCCTAATTTTGCAAAGGGAGAAAGTGAAATATAAAAAATTCCAGCTATTCCTGATCCTCCCATATGCCAAGCTCTCCTCTACTTACTTTCAATGAACTGTTATTGCATTTAGTTTGCATTCAGCCCGTATATACAATTCTGTTTTTACTATATCACAAAATTCACAAAGTCTTAGTGCTTCAAGCAATTCTCTTAAGATTAGAGGTGGAAGAGCAGATGTTGCTTAGTACTGAGTGAAGTGATTCTTCACCTCTGAATTCCTTATAGCAGTGATGGGCAAACTATTTCCTGAGGGCCAGATCCAGGCCATAGTTTGCCCATCACTGCCTTAAGCAATTCCCTAATCACTCCATCTGGATGTGGGGGCATAAGGCATAGCGATTAGGGAATTGCTTAAGGTAGTGATGGCCAAACTATGGCCTAAATCTGGCCCTCAGGGAATAATTTGCCCATCACTGCCTTATACCAAAGAAGTCATGGATAGTTTCCATCCCCATCCTTATGTAGATCCATGTGGTCTTTCTTCCTCAATAGAACTTAAGCAACAAATCCCCAACATCTAAGCACAATGCTTGGCAATGTAGTAGGTGCTTATTAAAGGTTTACTGGTGACTGGGTCAGAGATTTATAGCTGGAAAGAACCTTAGGGGACCTATAATATAATTAACTGATTTCTGAAGTAGGAAATTGAAGCGAACAGCTAAGGAATGAAAGTACAGGGATTTGAATTTCAGGTCTCCTGACTCTACATCTACCACTCTTTCTACCCTAGCTATAGTTAAGGTAAAGATCAAAATGTGTCATATGGTGGAAGGAGCTCTGGCTCTCCAGGTACATGGCCCCAGTTCAAATCATACCTCTGAAATTTACCACCTGTATGACTTTGAGTAAGTCACTTAACTTCCTCAGAGACTCAGTTTCCTCATCTATGAAGTAAGTTGGAATAAACTAGCTCCTAGATTCCTTCCAGTCCTAGGCCTATGATCTGCTAAGTGTGTTTTATTTCTCCACTCAGCTATTGGTTGGCACTATGCAGAGTTGCCAGTGCTTCCTGAAGCTGATTTGCTACCTTATTTAACAAATAATTAAGAGAGGGGACAGTTATAGGTAAATCTGCCCTTTCAAATTTCATTTGCCTCATTTTCCTCATCTGTAAAATGAGGATCATAATAGCATCTACCTCCCAGGGTTGTTGTGAAGATCAAATCAATTATCTGTCAAGTCTTTAACAGAGTGTCTAGCATACAGGAGGTCCTACCTAAATGTGTACAATGATGATGATGATGATGATGATGATGATGATGATGATGTTACTATTTCCCCCTCTCAGGTTTAAGGCAATGTATTGGATGGCTGAAGATGCTGGGGCCCCTGATCTCCTGATAAGTTGGATAGTACTTTTTAGGTACACCCCAATTACTTTGGCATTCTAATGGCCAGTTCTGGTAGACTATAAACAGCTCACTAGAGGTTACAGATGAATCAGTCAGAATTCTGCTCCTTCCTTCTGTTAAAATAATCTTCCAGCCTTATTGTTACCAGGTGAGACAACATTATATAAAGTAACAGTCTGAGCTAGTAACTAATTAGCAATAGGAAATGAAGAAATGTTAAGCTGTGCCTTCCTTGGCATCCAAAATGTGCATATCAATACTTTTTTCAACAAATAGAAGTTATAACAGTCAAGAGAGCTTATTAAATAAGAAGGATGATAGTCTAGAGACAAATAGGGATATTCCTAAGCTTGCAGCAGTATTTTTTTTCTAAGGGAGCCTTATCTGACACTAGCTGATAAAACTTGGAGAGGGAAATGGCAAACCACTCCAGTGTCTTTGCCAAGAAAACCCCAAATGGAGTCATGAAGAGTTGGACTTGAAGTCATGAAGCTAGATGGTCAGTAGCAAATCAGAAGTAAATTGATCAAACAAGGCTTTATTAAACACCTGGAAAAACAAAAGCAAAAATGAAAGTGTCTGCCCTCAAGGAACTTTTATCATATCTGAAAATATGCATATGTAAGTATATATAAGACCTATTCAATGTAGATATGTTAATCTTTGATGGAAGGAATTACCAGCTTAAGAAAACAGTCAGGTACTCAACAAAGAAAAACTAAAGAAAGATAAAAAGTTTTTTCTTGACCTAGAGTAATAAGTCCTTCCCAAAAGTGTGGAGAACTGATAACAGGAGTGTTTTATAAGTATGGTGATAAGTAATATCAAATGTAAATTTAACATAAGAAAAGATTTCTAACAGAGCTCTTCCTCAGGGAATAGACTTTTACAGAAGGGAGTATGATCCTTCTCACCAAAGATCTTCAAGAAAAGGATGGATGACCACTTTTTAGTAATATGGTAGGAGGCATTCTTGCTGGGGCTAGAGTTGGACAAAACAGTGATTGTGAACCTTTTAGAAGGGCTAATGATGTGAGAAATGTCCTCAGGAGCATGTGGAGAAGGAGGGGGAGCAGCCTGGCTGTGTCCCTCTAGTAATGAACTCTGGGGAAATCTGTGCTAGGATGACAGTGTGCATGCCCAGAGAAAGGGCTGAGTGCCCCCTTTGGTACATGTAACTTAGGTTCACCACCATAGGACTAGAGGTTCGTTCTCTCTGTCTCTGTCTCCTCTCTCTCTCTCTGTCTGTCTCTCTGTCTCTCTCTCTGTGTCTCTGTGTCTTTCTGTCTCTCTGTCTCCGTCTCTGTCTCTCTCTCTCACACACACACACACCCTCCCCACAAAATACATAAATGTAGATGCACATGTAGATGCACATATATATTATATTGAATATGTATATTCAGTGTGATAATATTGTCTATATGCATATATTATATACATGCATGCATAGTATATAGTCAGAGTTGGACAATGAGAATTTGGCATATATACATATTTGATACTATATGTGTATATAATTACTATACTGCATATATCACACAACTATATAGGTTACCACTCTTCCACCTAGGAGCCAATACACAGAAGTTAAGGTTTTTAAAAAAAAAAGATAAAAAAGATATAAACCCTAGTTTACATTGTTTTAGACCTCTTGAAAGCAAGCTACAAAGTCATCACCAAATAATGAGACAGAATATTGTCCTCCCATCTCAAGATTCACTCATTTAGAACTTTGCTATAAGTCCAATACTTTTCCTCTGTTTTCTGTCGGAACCTTTCTAGCACTCAGCAGTCTGTGAGCCCCTTGCTGGGACAGAACATTGGCATGATCTGTCCAGCAGCTCAGGCAGAATCCAGTGACGTGCACAGCATTTCCAGCATGCCTAGCAGGGAATGGGTAGTGGCCAGTTCTAAAATCAGGCCCTAAGAGAGTTATTTGAAGATCAGATGGGATTAAAGGAGTTCCAAGTCATCCATCCATCTTTGATGGAGATCAAGAAGACTGAAATATCTTGGCAAACACTCCCCTTGGGCTAAACTGCTAATAGCCATAGAGACACGGGTGAAATCGATGTGTTGCTTACATTCTGAAAACATTACTATGGAAATCATATTACCTGCCAGAACTGAATGTTTCAAGAAGGTAACATGAAGGGATTGGTGAGTTAGAAAGTAGGCAAGATCCAACTTTAGCCTGGACAGAATGAATTACTTGGTTTGCTTCTGTGCACTGTGATAGCTGATTATTTTGATAGGATTTACAAAAGGAGAACAGGTGGTTTTAATCCACAAAGATTTGGCACCCCATTGAGCATAATGCCATATCTACATGGAAAGAGATAGCAAAGTGGTGAGTGGGGAAATGATTTGCATTTCTCCGCATTATGGGACAGAAAATTAGGTATTTGTAGCCTTGCCATAAAGAAGCACATTCTAGACAGACATACACATAATAAACAATTTCCACGGTCCAGACTAGCCAACTAGGAAGCTGACTGCAATATTGAAAGGAAGAAGGAAAACAGGAACATCTCTGAATTAATTGAATAATTTCTTAAGGGATTAATGACTGAAGAAAAATGAACTTGGAAAAACGTGAAATTTCAAATATATAGGAACACAGATTTGCCTGAAAAAGAGCTTGAAGAATTAAGTCCAACTCCATTTATTTTATAGAGGAGGAAGCTGAGTCATAGTAAGTTACAGAATCAGAATTTGAACCCAGTTCCTTTGATTCCAAATTTATTGCTCTCTCTGACTCAAAATCTATTATTATATTCCAATGGAGTATATTTCTTATTTTAACAAAAAGGTGGTCCTAACTGTTAGGAAAATAGAAAAAGAAACAGGTCTGAAATGGTCCTGGAGTCTAAAAAGCTTATTTTACTTTTCTTTGTTTCTACAGGTGAGCTCTACAAATGTAGCTAAAATGCAATTAATTTATAAGAAGAATATATAGAGAGAATTATGCTAACAAATGTGTTTTCAGTGTTGAAAGTTAAGTTATAATTTAGGCATAAGCAAAAATTTCTTGGCAATCAAGGCTACTGATCCAGGCCAAAGCAGTAGAGAGCCAGCAGAAATCCCAGAACCCAGTTAATTGGATCCATATATTAGTGCTCAGCTTCATAGGAAAGTTGATAAGATCTTTCACCGAAAATCTTATACAACTGAACAGCCTGTCACTGAAAGCTAAAATCCTGTCTTGCTTAGATGCATGGGGGATGTGTCTAATGATGTCAGCTGAATAGTATATGATCAGCTTGGAATGACTTAACCCAGCAAAGCAATGACAAGCCAAATCTCCTAAGGATCTATGATGAAGCACCCACCTCGGAACAGAGAAGTGATGCACACCAGGTGCAGAGACAGACCTTTATGGAATGGCCACAGTGGCATGGATTCAGTTTTCCCTCACTACCCCTTTTCTTCTCTAGAGCAATAGAGCAGGAAGAATTTATTGCAATGGAATAGAGGGGGAGCTTGGGGACTTGTAACATCTTTTTTTCAATTCTCAGAAGAGAACAAAAGGAAGTTCAGAAAGAAGCAGAAGCACAAAGTTTTGAAAGATAACTTTAGAATTTATAATATACTTCTTTCTTTTTTTAAAAAACATTTATCTTCTGCCTTGGAATCAATACTATGTATTAACAATACTATGTATTGATTCCAAGGCAGAAAAGTGGTAAGGGTGGGAAATGGGGGTTAAGTGACTTGCCCAGGGTCACACAGCTTGAAAGTGTCTGAGGCCAGTTTTGAATCTAAGACCTCCCATCTCTAGGCCTGGCTCTCAATCCACTGAACCACCCAGATGCCCCTAGAATTTATAATATGCTTTTAAAAATGCAATGAGGGGGCAAGTCACTTAACCCCCAATGGCTAGCCCTTACTGCTCTTCTGCCTTGGAACCAATACCCAGTATTGATTCTAAGATGGAAGGTAAGGGTTTTAAATTAATAAAAATTAAAATAATAATAATAAATGCAATAGGAAATAGAATTTTCATGGTTTTATATGGACTTGTATTTGTTTCTGTTGTGTATTGGAAAAAGCTTTTTTTTTTTTGGTGTTCAAATGTAGAAGTCTTAAAAAAGAGAATATCCCATGAGATTTCTGTATTTTACATTCACTGGCTGCTGAAATAATATTAATAATGATAGTGAAAGCTACCATTTATGCAGCTCTTACAAATTTTGTAAAGCAATTTATAAATATTATCTCATTTGATTTTAAACTGTCAGATAATGCATTGAGAAGAAGAAAAACATTTTTTTGATTCACCTATAAGTATATTTTACAATTTCTAATGCTTTGATGACTCAAAGCTGCTGCCTGAAAAAAAGTCCACTTAAAAAGAACACAAATGGCACCTACCTGACAGGGCTGCAAACTTGAAAGCACTAAATAAATTCACTATATAAATGGGGGCAAGATGATAATACAGGTATAACCCAGATTGAGTCACATGCCAACACTGGGAAAGAGAAGGGAAGGGAGGGAGATAAGTTTGATTATATAACTAAGGAAAATGTGTGTGAAAATTTGTTATAATATACAATTGGTTAAAAAAATATATATCAAGAAAAAAATGGTAGTAAGAATAATTGTCACTAATATGCTGGTGATGCCATGTGGCCATGGATCAAGGAATGCAGCCCCCTCAAGAATGAAAGCTTCAGGGCACCCAAAGAGCTATGGATGTGACAGTGTCCTATTCATGAAGACCTCTGCACAACAAGATGCATCAAGGAGACCAATGGCCAGAAAAGATGCACTCCTCGTGTATTAAGAAGTCTTTCCTATATAACCTATAATATTTATCTATCGGCCAGTACCATTCTGGTGACATGACCTGGCATATTGACACATGTCTATGTAATAAGATAATATATATGTATACATATATATAATATTAATTTAAGAAGGATGACTTTTTTTTTCTTTTTCTCATATACTTGGGCTACACTCTTGATCTTACCCTTTAAAAGGAAGAACATGGAAAAAGAGCTGGGAATGAGGGAAGGAGAAGAAGATAAAGAAACAAAAAGAAAGTGGAACATACAAGGCTTGTTGTAAGGTAGCAGCATTGTCTATGGCAATAGAGAGGTTGAATTGAGGCCAAATTGCCCAAGTTCACCTCTGGGCTCTTTCCTTCTTCTGCCAATTGATGGTTATCACACATTTTATTGGATGGGTCTAAGGAAAACAAAGTAATGGTGGACCAGGAGGGAGCCAGAGTCAAAGAATAGCAACAGGGTCATGAACTAGGAGAACAAACCTAGATCCTGCCTTGCCTTCACTAGTGCTGTGACTCATGGGAACTCTGCAGGTTTGGAGTGGAGGGCTCTTTGATTCTATTTGGTGACTCAAAGTTCTTTCTCCTTTATTTAATTAATTTTTGGGGGTGGTGTCTTTCCAGGGAAGTTCTCTATGTCTGGTATATCTCTAGAAGGAAGGATTCACTTTAGAGGAAAAGAGAATCATTTTGACTTCTCAGGCAATGGTGTATAAGTCTTTTCAATTTTCCCTTGGGTTAAATAAATTGTCTTATATTTGATGTTTTGTGAATCTGAGCATTATCACAGGAGCTGAGGCCATCCATTCCTTTTTTGTGGAGACTTAGATAGGAACCAAATTTGGTATGTTCAGAAAAAAAACTGTGGGTAGGGATATAAGCTAAAAAAGAATTCTTTTTATGTGAAAAGCCCCCTAGATTGAATCCAATAAATAGAAACCAGAGCTTTGGCATTGGGCCAATCTAGGACAGTGAGGTGGTAGAGTGGATAGAGATAGGGGGTCTAAAGTCAGGAAGACTCATCTTTCTGAGTTTAAACACAGCCTTGGACACTGTTTATATTACCCTGGCCAAATCACTCAACCCCGCTTGTCCTCAGTTTCTTCATTCATAAAAGGAATTGGAGAAGAAAATGGCAAGCCACTGCAAGAACCACTGGCAAGAAAACCCCAAATGGGGTCCCAGAGAGTTGGACATGATTGACCACCATCAACAGTTACACTGTCTATGGCAGTTACTTTAACTGATCAAAACAATACTAGTAAGGCAAATATTTTAGTTCCCCAAACTAATACGTTTGTGCAGAAGGGACTGAGCAAGACAATCAAAGATTTAGATCACACACTCCACCAATGGGGAAATAACTTAAAACTTGTATCTGACTGAAAGTGAGCAACAGTGCCATCCAAGGACACAGCACAGCGTCACTACTATTTCATGCAATTCAGGGACAGGCTTGATGTTTTATCAGCAAAAAGGTTTTCTATCCAGCTTTAGAGGCTGCTTCTTTCATACATTCACATTTATCTAGTTTGTATTTCCACCAGTTAGTATTCTCTGTGAATATTTCATTTTCATCCCTGCCTCCAAGGACCACTCTCTGAATTTGGATTTCATTCTCATTTTAAAAAAAAAAAAACCCAAACGCTTTTAATTAAATAAACTTAAAAAAACACAAATAATTTTAATTAAATAAACCTTAAAACAAAACAAAACAAAACCTTTTACCTTCCATATTGATTTTGTGCTAAGGGTAGGCAATTAAGTTAAATGACTTGTCTAGGATCACACATCTAGGACCTCCTATCTCCAGCTCACTGTGCCCTGGATTTTACTTTCTATGGAGTGGACCTATCCCACCTCCTAGGCTAAATGTTCTCTAAAACATAATGTGGTTCCCACCCACCCCCCAATATTTGGGATACTAGATAAATTAAAGAAACAGCTAAAGTATTTATTAACCACTTGCTACATGCCTGGTAGGGTGTTAAACACTGAGGATACAGATAAAAGCAGTCAAGATGATTCCCTGCCCTAAAGTTTATAGTCCGATTGGGAGGGTAGGAGGGGATTTGAACCCATAAAGGAAGAAGAAATGGGAAACTGCACAGGAGCTCCTAACTGGACACAGGATTGGCTGCTGAGAAATACGTGGTGCTTGATATAGCCTTTTCTCCCTGTCACCTGCCTTCTAGGGGCTATGGTTCATTATCATCAGCCTTTCCCAATTCCCATTCAGCCAGCTGTGCACCTAGGTGCTATTGGTAAGAGATGAAATCATTATTTTCTGGTGAATTGATGGGTGTGTTAGATGGAATAGCATCAGAGGCACTGCTAAGGTCAAAATAGATTACATCTGCTACATTCTCTCAATCTTGGGGCTATCATTCAGTCACAGGAGATTCCGTAAGGCTGGCAGGACATGTTCTTGTGGAATTGATACTGGGGATTGCCTAGTACCTTGCACTCTGAAAGATGCTAACAAATTGATTTGCAAATGATATTTCTCACAAACATTTGCCAGGACCTTGGAGTCAAGCTTAAGGCTATGGAATTTCCAAGGTCCTTCATTATCCTTCTTAGATATAGATATGAAAAGGGCAGCTAGGTGGGGATGAAGAGCCAGGCTTAGAGATAAGAGGTCCTGGGTTCAAATCTAGCTTCAGATACTTCGTAGCCATATGACCCTGGGCAAATCACTTAACTCCATTTCCCCAGCTTTTAACACTCTTCTGCCTTGGAACAAATACTTAAGTTTTGATTCTAAGATGGAAGGTAAGGTATTTAAAAAAATATATACTCTACTCCTTTGGCATAAGTAGCCAACAAAATGTTGGTTTAGTATCATGAGCCATACTCTTTCGTGGATATAATACCTCTGGAGCACCCTGAGGTTTAACATCTCAGCTTTCCATTGTGTGCTTGTCACCTTGGCTACATGGTCCACATGAAACTGTTCAAATTCCCTATCTTGTCTTGGTTCCAGTAATGTCAATTGAGAGGAAAGGTAGGAAGAGCTGGTGTTCACTCTATCTTGGATCTCACTCATTTCTCGTTCCATTTTTCCTTCCAGGGAAAGCCATTACCCTGGGCTTCCAGAATAACAAAAGAACATCAATAGCAACAATAGAAAAATCAGACAGCATTGGCAAAGTGGTGCAGCAAATGCTGCCAATGAAGACGGTTTACCTCTTCAGTCTATTAAAATGATTAGGAATCACTTAAAAAATCATTAGCCTTTTCACACTAATCTCTTTCTTTGCTATCTACAAAATGCTGTTCCAGCTCCAAATTGCATTTGAGGGGTTTTAAAGATCACGATTAATTCCTCTGAATTGATAACAAGCACACACAAGAAAAGATTCACACACAAGAAGAGATTTCGCTTCTTATTTTCTACAAAACTCCCACGCCAAGCCCTTTACCGGTAGTACTAGTTGAGAAAATTCAAAAGCACCAAACAATGAAGGAAGAAGAAAATATATTTTAGTCTGAAATTATTCCTAGCCCTCAAAGAAAAGGAATAATATTTAATGGTACATCATATCATTCCTAGGCTCTTGAAATACTATTTTGCTGTTAGTAATAATGCTCTCTCTATCCTTAACTGCAAAAGTGATTGTTAGAGCAAATTGAGGAGAGGAGAAAAGAATAAGCAAAACCTTTGAGAAAATAGTTGCTGAGAATGATAAAACATAAGGCATTTCATGTATATATAGGGTGGTGGACTTGGGAGACAGGAAAATGGGGGTTTAAATTCTGTGTCAGAGAGTTACTAGCTGTATGATGACAATCACTTGATGTTTAATGTCTCAATTTTTACAACAGTAAAATTAGGGAGTTAGATCTAGTGACCTCTAAGGTCCTTTCTAGCTCTACATTCATGATTGAATGACTGAATGTCTATGTGGGTATGTATCCCAGAGATACACAGCCTGGTTTAATAGACAGTTGCACGAGTGGGTATGCCCAACTGCCAGGTGGGAAAGCCTATATTCAACCTGGACTCATACTCAAAACATTTCAATCTTGTTTGAACTTGCCTAAATTGGGCAACCCTTGAACTCCTGAAGGTTATGTTCAAGCTGGTAAATATTATCAGGATAGAAAAACTTGGGAATATAGGTCCAGGTATAGATTCCCATATTACAGATGGCTAAAACTGAAGCTCAGAGAATTTAAATGACGTGCCCAAGATGAAATAATATTTAAGGTGAGCTTTGAATCTGGGTCTCTTGACCCTGAATTCAGCTGTCTACTCCACTATGCAACGGTATTATTGTAATAGAAAGAATAATCAATTTGAAGTCAGAGAATATGGGTTCACATTCTGACTCTCCCGCTTACTACCTAAACAGTAATCATTTAATGTTTGGACTTCAATTTCTTCATCTGTAAAACAAAAGATAACTTCTCTGGCTCTTTCCAACTCGAAATCTGAGATGCCAACCTTCAGACAATGTTTTAATGCAACCCAAAGCAGAAAAGTTTCTTTTGCTTTAGTGAAAATTGTATGTGTTAATTACTACCAACACAAAATGTGTTCTTGGAGAAATTAATCTATTTCACTTTGCATATATTTAGGTATAACTGAATTATTTCCAGAAACATATATTTCTTTCTTTCTTTTTAAACCCTTATCTTTTGTTTAAGAATCAATACTAAGTATTGGTTCCAAGGCAGAAGAGCAGTAAGGACTAGCCAATGGAGTTCAAGTGACTTGCCCAGGATCATACAACTAGGAAGTATCTAAGGCCAAATTTGAACCTAGGACCTCCCATCTCCAGACCTGATTCTCTAGCCTACAAATTACATATTTCTACAGACCCAAGGAATAACACAACTGACCTTATGTGAGAAGGAAAAGGCCTAAGCATCCATTAAGCACCTACTATGTACCAAACAGTGTTAAATGCTTAATAAATGTTAGCCTATTTAATAGTGAAATTTAATAATGAAACTTCCTGAGAAAAGTGAGCCTCCTCAAATTCACAGAGAGAACAGATCAAGATTTAACAAAAGTCCTCAGACAGTCCAGTGGACTGAGTTGGGAAACCTGGGTTTTAGTGTTGGTATTCTGCTAATACTTAGCTCTCAGACTCTAGGCACACTCCACTTTTGTTTCCTTAGTTATAAAAAATGGTACAGTTTGCCTAGATGTTCCCTCTGATCTATACTAGCCCAGTAATCCCTTTCTTCAACCTTGAGCCCAACTGAACTTGGACTTTTTGCTATATCTCATCACCTAGGCTGGGAGTACCAGGGATGCTGTCATCTAAATCCAGGAGATGCAAGCAGTAAAAACTGGAGCTAGAGCAGCACATGCCCAAACCTTTTTCTATTAGACCAAAAATACTTCAGCTCAAAAGCTGATATTTGAAAGGACAAAGGACTTGGCACCCAAGAAGAGCTCGATAAATACTCATTTGCTCCCCTTCATTCATTCATTCATTCACAAAGATAACCCTAAATGTAAATATCACCTTTCAATGGCTTCCAACTCAATTTCCTCTCTTTCAATAACTTTCAGGAACATAGGCAGCCTTGATTAAAGCAGTCTTTTGCCCTAAGCATCAAAGACAGGGTAGTAGACAGATTCCAATTAACTTTAACTGCTAACTGGTGTGTGACTCTGGTTGAGACACTGCTCTTTAGCAAATGGGAGTGAGAATCTTTAAAAATTCATTGAGATTGCCAAGGATGGCAGCAGATCAGGACCCAGATGTTAGCCTAATTTTACCCTTTCCATCCCACAAGTGAAAATGTCAGAGAAAGGAAAGGACAATTATAGAAGTAAATATAATAACACAACAATATCCCCCCCCTTTTTTTAGTGTAATTTGCATAGTTGATACCTTAGGGCTCAATCTCATGATTGCATCATTGGCAGTACCGCACTTGCCAAGGAGGCATGGAATAACAAAATAATAAGCATTATTATAAACGCATTAAACTTTCATAGGCTGGCATCCAAAATAGGATCCCAACAACAACAACAAAGTTTGCAAGACTCAACAAGGCCGGGACACAAATGAGTATTGACATCACTGGTTTAAAAATGGGCCAAAGGACACATTATTGAGATTGCTAAAGACCAAGTCTTACAAAATAAGTAACTGTGGAGCAAAGCCCTGGGGCAAAACTCAAGACTTTAAGCTTGTTTTTCCTACCTGAGCACAATGCTTTTGCTAAGAGGTTCCCCACCTTTTATTCCTTTCTCTTTGCTCATATTCTTCATGTTGCCCATAGATCAATCCAATATGATTTTTAAAAATCCTTACAAAAAACACCCACTCCATGAAAATCCCTCCTCTTCTCCTGACCGGGGGAGAGAGGGCCATCTTTGCCCAGATAAGACGAAGGTCCCTACTTTGTGGAACTTCCAGTCTTGTTCTTAGGCCCAAGAATCTGTTGAATTCTCAAAGGCTCAAACCTGCATATTTGGTTAACCTCAAGTCTTGGGCCCAGGCACTAGATTGTGTTTAACTTAATAAAACTGCATTAAAAGATTTAGACAACCTTTGACTTCGGCAGACTTCTTGCTGTTCTCGGCACACAAAGAACACTAACCTTTGGCAGGGACTGAGAAGGAAGTCAATAAAACAAACACAGTTGGGTCAGCCAAGAAGCCTAACCAGTTTGGGGGCCACCTTAATGCCTCAGAAATATTTTTTGTGAGAGAACAATTATACAATCAGTACTTCTCTCCCCGCCCCCAATGCAACTGGATTTTACAATGTAATTATAAAGCCGATGGAAGGCCAGTGCCTGGAAGCCAACCAGAGGACTGATTAGGCTATTTGCAATCTGTACTTTACAAATAAAGAACTATGACTGTAAAGAAAGGTCAGTCAGGATGAATCAGAGGCAATAAAGAAGGGACTGGAGGGACAATGGGGGCCTCCGATGGATTCCCAAAGAATGCTTGACAAAAAGAGCCAAGAATACAAATCGGCGGATTGCCAGAGCAACGGCCTTCTCACGGCCTGGGAAGATGTAGGAAAATGAGCTCCAGCTTACTGTAGCTTATGTGAGGCTTAGGTGAGGCGGCTGCAGCTCTACACTCAGCCATGCTGCCGTCAAAGCCCCAGGTTGTGACACCAACAGCCTCTCGGTGATGCTGCATGGCTGGGTGTCCGAGACCCATCCTGGAAGGCACAAATAACAGATGTAAAATGCTTTGCCAACTTTAAAGTATTCTATATACAAGATAATTATTATTGTCATCATCATCATCATCATCATCATCATTTAGACCAAACAACAATGGAAAGAGGCATAATGCATGAATATTAGCTGAAACATCTCTTAACAAAATGATTATTTGTACAGTGGAAAAGACCACCCCCTTCAAAGGAATATGCTAGGTGGCCCAGAGGCAGGGCGTGGGGTCAGGAAGAATTGTGTTTTATTCCTGTTTTAAATATTTACTAGCTGTGTGACCTCACAGCAAGTCACTCGACCTATTTCTGTCTCAGTTTCTTCACCTGTAAAATGGGAATAAGAATATCATCTCCCTCACAGGTTTGTGGGGAGGTTCCAATGAGATAATATGGGTAAAGCACTTTGTAACCTTAAAGGGCTAAATAATTGCTACTGATGATGATGATGATGATGATGATGATGGTGATGATGATGGTGATAACAGAAGTGACTAGGGAAAGGAGCAAAAGTGAACAATGACAGATGGACCACAGCTGAATGATATGCAGGCTGAAAAATGCTAATACTACCCTGGGCTACAGTAAGAGAAACACCATTTCCTGAATGGAAATGATAACCATTTTGCTATATTCTTTCTGAGTTAGGTCCTAAGTGCAGTACCGAACTCAGTCCGGGGGACCAAGCTGTAGGAAAGACTTGTACAAAGAATGCAGTATGCCTGACATAGTGCCTAGACCATTGTAGGAGTTTCATAAATGAGATTGATTTTGTAAAGATTTTGTACCTCCCCAAATCTTTCCCTCCATTTATGCTATATCAGAAAGAAATAGGCACGCATACACAACATAAACAAAGGCAGATAAACTCTGTAATTGCCAAAGTTTGCTAGAGGAAATAAGGAAACTCTGTAAATGGCTCTATTCCAAGTAGAGATGGTCTCCTATCTACTCCGTCTTCACTGCTACAGGATAGTCCTTTACTTAGCACACAGATTCTCTATCATGTTCTCCATAAAAAATGTGCGAAACCTCTTTCCCCCTCAATGGTACCCTTCTCCCCTCATTCAGCAAATGGCCTTGCTTCCTACTTATAATAAAGTTCTAAGCCTCTTTCCCCAAAATGGAACCTCTTTCCCCAAAATGGAATCCCTTTCCCTCCATATTCTTAGCAAGTTAACCTGATTCTTACTTGTGATTAAGCTCCAAACCTCTTTCCCCCAAAGGGCATCCCTTTCCCCCTCACTCACTGTCAGCAAACAACCCTGCTTCCTAGTTAGGATCAAGTCTTTACGACAAGAACTCAATTGCTCCAAGATATGTTTCAAGTAACTGAAAGCTTTTTATCAGGAAGAACAATTTGACTTGTTCATCTTGGCTTTAGAGGGAAAATCTAGAAGCAAAGCCTTAAAGTGTTCAATGAGGAAAGGTTAACATTGATGTAAGGAAAACTTCTCAATAAACAGAACCATTCCAAAGTGGAAAGTGTTACCATGGCAGGTACTGACTGCCCTGGCATGGAAGGTGGTTTCATCAAGCAAAGGCTAGCTCACCACTTGACAGAAAGAAGTAAAGGGCATTCTTGTTCAGGTATGGCTTGGTTCCAATAGAGATCTCTTCCAACTCTGATATTCTATGACCTTTAGCAAGGACATTGGCCAACAGGAATGGGTCAATCAATAAACATTTATTGAGCACCTACTATGTGCCAGGCACTTTGCTAAGCACTGGGGTAAAAAAAAAAAAGTGGTAGAAGACAGTTTCTAACCTCAAGGAGCTCACCATCTAATGGGTGAGGTGACATATCCACAAACATATCAAAGCCAGCTATATACACGATAAGCAGATGTCCTTCTCTGTTTCCAGAAGAACAACTAAGATGGCAGGAGGATTGGAAACCAAACCATATGGGGATTAGGATATAAAAGAAACTGGTATGTTTGTCTTGGAGAAAGTTGAGTATTTAAAGTTAAGTATTTAAAAGGCTATCAAATGAAGGATGGATTGCATTTATTCATCTGCATTTAGAATGGGGATAATAATAGCATCCAACCCCTAAGAGTTGTGAGGAAAAAACAGGATATTTTTTAAGCTCTTTTTAAATCTTAAAGAGCTATATAAATGCTCCCCAATATTATCAGGCAATTAGATAGTACAGTAGATACAGTGATAGCCTTGGATTCAGGAAGGCCAATTTCAAATCTTAGTTCAGATATTTATTAGCTGTGTGATCCTCAGTAAGTGACAACTCTTAGCCTCAGTTTCCTCATTTGTAAAATGGGGATAATAGTATCTGCCACCCAAGATAGCTGTGAGAATAAAATGAGATAAGACTTGCAAAGTGCTATAATGCTTGAGCTATTAATTAATGTGATCTCTTATTAAATAGTGATTTAAGAAGAAGCACAATGATGAAATTTGAAAGTTGGCAATAAAAATTACTCAGGAAGTCCAATGAGATTTTTGTATCTTTTATGGAGTTGCCGTTCCCTAACCTAAGTTATCTAGAGTAGGCCAGGAGTAAATAATGCCTTTGCAGGTCTTTAAAAATTCAATTAAATGTTTATATGGGTGGTTTTTTCCCCTCAATGAGTGAAAATGCCCAAGATTTTACTTAGAGGAAATTGAGGCAATATGTTAAGAGTTGCAAAGAATAATGGCCTGGGAGTTCCAAGGACCCAGATTACAATCTCGGTCTGTCTTTTCCTATGTGACCTATCAGGTTTTACATGAGTTTGCCAACAGTGCTCAGGCACCATCTAATATCTCAAAGAAAAATTGCTTTTGTGTTTCATTTTTTTAAAAGTTTTGTATTTTTTAATAAAGTTTATTTGTTAATTAAAAAGAATGTGGTTAAGTTTTAGTTTCTGTATTTTGATGAATAAAAAAATGTCCTTTCTAATCAAGTATAAAATAAACATACTCCAAAGCCCAACATTCTCCGAGTGCTTGTCCTAATGAAATGCCTTGCATCTGCCTATGGTTTGACCTTGAGCTCAACAGATATCTGTCTACGTGCAGTTAGAAAGAAGGACATAGCAGCTGCTCCATAAATACTTGCTGAATGATTAATTAACTCTTCAGTATGGAAATGATGCCCAGCTTCAAATGTTGTCTCTGAGTAAACCAACAACAACAATAATAATCAAGACCTTGGAAAATTAAAAGTGAAAAATAAAGTTGCTTAGCCAGCTCAATAGCATAACATCAAACTTAAAACCAGGGTTAAAGAAGCATGCTCCCCAATTGTTTATGGGCCAGTGAGTTTATAATAATTTATTTTCTAACCCTATCTTAACCTACCCCAGGCAGAGTAATGAGTTGGAAAGCAAAAAAGCATGACTACGAGAACTGAAGATTAATTTTCTTCATCACATCCATGTTTCTACATCACTGCCAAGGCTAAGATCTGAGCCCTTCACTGTTAGCAAAAGTTGAAAACAAAGTAGTCAGCATTGAAGTATCTCTGAGCTAGGAGAGGATGCAATTTATCATTTTGCTATTAGCTATTCTATAGCTGTTCTATGGCAGCAGGAAGAGGCTAGCCCTGTGGTACCTTGGACAGACAAGGATTCAAATCCAGTCTCTTATTTTTAATTAACTCTATGGTCATTGCTAGATAAAGCAATTAACCTCTCGTCTGGTGGCGCAGTGGAGTGAGTGCCAGGACTAGAATCAGGAAGACCTGATTTCAAATCTTGCCTCAGATACTTACTAGTAGCTGGGTGATTTGGGGTCAATCACTTTACCCTGTTTGCCTCAATTTCCTCATCTGTCATATGAGCCGGAGAAGGAAACGGTAAACTACTCCAGTGTCTTTGCCAAGAAAACCCTGAATGGGGTCACAAAGAGTCAGATTTGAGTGAAATGACTGAACAACAACAAAATCTCAGGCTGTCCTTTAAGACTTATGTTGTAGAGATCAGTTGTAATCTCTATACATAAATACTTTCTATACCAAGAAAGTCATTGGTGTTCGGGAGATTGTTGTTAATGAGAATTTTGCAGAGAAGCTCACACACATATATTTCCTTATGTAATTATCTAGATATAAAGAATTTCTGTGGTACTTGATAAAACTCTAGCTTTTGTGGGAGGTTAGCATATTTAGAGCCCTTGACCCAGTGCATGGAACACAGTAAGTCCTTATTTACTTCCTATTTATTCTCTCCTTAAAAAAGAAATGTATTCAAAAGTAAAATCTTCACTATGTCCTGAATCTGGGCAGAGCTGCCGTAGGGAAATGTATAAAACATAGAGCTTTTTTTATGGATTATCTTTAGTAAGTCAAGTTGGCTATTATGAGATGAGCATCTTGGATGGGTCATGAGGCAGTGAGGCAGTCAAAAAGTCTGGGTTCTATTCTAGATTTTGACCCTAACAGTGTCAGCTGAAGTACATTACCTAATTTTTCTAAGCCTCAGTTTCCCTAATCTGTACAACAGGAATAATAATTGTCATCACAGTATTGTGAGATAAGAGCTTTGTAAACCATGACAGAAATGGGAATGACTAGTGTAGAGGACCAGGTCTCAGAGGAGTCCTCCTTTCTCTACTATCTCCTTGACAAGGTGTGAACTTGCCTTGTCCAGAGTCCTGTTGACCTTCCGACTGAACTCTTTGTTCTGGCAATCAGACTGCACTTATGATGAAATTAGCACCCAGGGCAGAAAAGTCTTATCATGCACATCAAGGAAATGTCACAACATGGGGAGACAAAATGGAATTGGGAGAAGTCACCAGGAGAAGAGATATATAGAGGTCAAGAAAAGTAGATGCTACTAGGTGAGGAGATATGGGACAGGAAAAGGGTCTTGGAGAGAGGAAGAGGAAGAGGGAGGGAAGGATGGAGAGAGGAAGACAGGAAGAAGAAGATGTAAAAGGAGAGAGAAAAAGAGAAGACAGAGCCATTGCCATGCACCTACTCTAGAGAATAAAGGTTTGGAGGCAAAATCCTTTCCAGGGTAGTTTTAGATAAGACCATTATTAACTTCTAGGGCAAAAAAGAAGTCTAAGTTGTCCACCAAAAACAATGTAACACTAAAGAAATCTGGAGTTGTTTAAATAATAAATATGAGCACTCAAAGGGCTTGATTTTATTTTTTTAAGGCAAAACTTCTATTTTAAAAATATAGTCAAGAATAAATTTACATTTTCCTCTAAAAATCCTCTCCATGCACTATCCTTTCTACACTATATATACATTTTGTGGGTTTAGAATTAGTGGAAAATCTATAAGCATGCATGTATTGCAACACTTTGGTAAATGAATTTCACCCAAGAGCTAAGTGTTTATAATAACTCCCAGTTCTACCATTTTCTAGACTACACAGTTCTTCCTACACTGGCAGATTCCTGGCCCTTGAGACACTTAAAATAAACACAACCTGCTAGCTTTTGGTACCCAGTTACTAAAAATAAAAGAGAGGACCACACAGTGAGCAGCATCACTAATACTCCCATTAGCACTGTTGAGCTTAACATCAGGATTTCCTTAAACATTATTCTTCTTCAAAGTCTTCCAACAATTATCATACTAAATCCTTCTTAGTAGGATAACAATCCTATCTACTACTAAAAATAGTAGCCAGTCTTCCAATAATTATCGTACTAAGTCCTCCTTAGTATGATCACAATCCTATCTACTATTAAAAATAGATGATGCAACTGTCATCTACTCTATTGCTCATATCTTCAGTCCCATCAATAAGCAAAAGAAGATGTGACTTCATAGAATTGGACTTGAGGGATAGGAAGGCTTAAATCTAATCCTAGCTTGCTGTGGAATTTTGGACAAGTGGCTTCACCACACTGGGGGTCTCAATCTCCTCATCTCTAAAAGGAGACCAGATTGATTTATTTCTCAGATCTGTTCCAGATCTAAAATGTTATGATATCATAACTTCTACTAAAGTCCCTCTGTTGCTCCGTGTGGGTCAGGGGTCAGTATATATGAGCAGGGATGGGACTTTGGCCGCAAGTAAGTCCATTCCCCATTTAAGACTTTAAAGTCCTCCTGAACACCAACTCCTTATTCCTTGCTAGGAATTCAGATCCAAATTAAAAGGCTCGATTTGTTTGGTTCCTCCTCCCAAAATAATATAATGAGCTTTTGAAGAAAGATGCTCCCCCTTATGCCCACTGAGAGTCAGCTAAATCAGAGTAATTCAAAAAACATGGGGAGAAGGCCCATCCAAATGAGTAAAAAACCCAGATTCAGAATATTTTTGAGTGGCACAGATTTATAACTTTCAAGTGCAATCAGGGACTATAGCTAGGTTAAAGTGCTGCTCCATAGAGAGGCTGTTTTAATGAATAGATAAGAATGACATAATTTATACATTGAGGAATCTGTGTAAGCAGCAGGGCAGTGCTGGCCTGTTTAAACTGTTTGTATTTAAATTGCTTATATAGAAACGGATTCTTCCAAACTGCTTAAAATAGTTTAGGAGGAAAATATGTCCTTTTCAATTTGCATATACAATTTATGAAACTTCACACAAAGGTAAACTTTAGACAGCCTCTCTCCAAATGATTCCAAATTCCAAATTGGAGAAATTAAAATGGAGTTTTACGGTATAAGTCTTTAAAGCCTATTTCCTCCAATTTTGTCTGTATGCTGCATTATATTAATTTTTATCAGCATTTAAAAAATTTGACAACAAAATAAGGATAAAGGACAAGTAGCGGCATTATGTGCTCTGTCATACCAAGGAACTCAGGTCTTGTTAGACTAAGGGCTTTGTGTTCACAGAATTCCAATGGTGTTCCAATTGAAGCACATAATATTATTTTTCAATGTCAAATCAAAACTTGACCTTGTTCCTTTCAGATGTTATTACGAAAAGTCTGCCTTGCTCACACTGAAGAAAATAAGTAGAAAAACATGGGGGGGGGGAAAGGGACGAGACTCTAGAACCATTAAGTTTCCTTCTGTCTATCTAGATCTAAACCTAGATTCTTCCACATCAGCCCTGGTTTTTATTTAATTAAACCACAGAGGAATCAATCCCTGCCTCTGAAGCAGTAACTCTAGAAAAAGCAAGAGATGACAGTCAATTCTTCTGGATATTCCTGAGCTGCTGCTAGCCCTTTGAGAAATATCCCAACACTTTTCTGTTACTTTATTATGTATATAGCTTAACCCTGAATGGGGGGCAGCTTACGGAATACTGGCAAACTATCACAGCCTGGAATTCAAAGGATGGTCACTGGCATTTTGTCACCTGCTAACTTTCAGCTAGGTGGCACAGTGGATAGAGTAACAAGTCTGGAGTCAGGAAGACTTTTCTTTCTTCCTGAATTCAAATCTGACCTTAAACACTGTGTGACCCTAGGCAAGTCACTTAACTTTGTTTGTCTCTGTTTCCTCATCTATAAATGGAGCTGGAAAAGGAAATGGCAAACCACTCCAGTATCTTTGCCAAGAAAAACCCAAATAGGGTTATAAAGAGTTGGTTAAGTCTAAAATGACTGAACAGCTTCCCTTTTCCACTTCCCCCTCCTGCTCCCCTGACATCTAGAATCGTAGAATGCTTTAGCTGGATTGGAACTTAAAAGGTCAACTAATTTTATAGAAGTGGAACGGAAAAGGTCCAGTGAAGTTGACTTGCCCTGAGGTCACATATTAAATTAGTGTCAAGAGGAAGTCAGAATCCTGGTTTATTAGGAGTTTTAAAAATTCTTCAATGTTTTTAGGTTCTTCGTTTATCTTTTCCCCTTCTCCCTCCTATGCCCATCACCTTCTCCATCCCTCTCTTCTCTGCCTTTCCCTTAGGACTTCATGAGTCTCTACAGGTATTATACAAAGACTCACTCAAACTTTAATCAAGGACTAAAAAGATGACTAATCCCTGGGGCAAGAAGGAAGCTTTGGACCATTATGAGCCTGTGAACTATTTCCCACAGAATTAGACGTCACCTAAAATTGCCCCTGGATTTCTACCATCGTTTTAGCAAACCCATGAAACGACAGTAACCTGGAGTCACTAAAATCATAGAATCCTGCATTTAGAGTCTGAAAGGACTATGGATGCCATCTAAGCCAACCCCTTACTCAAGGTCACACAAGAATGGCAGGGCTGGAATCGTTCTTAGAGGCAGGTTGGTGTAAGGAGAAAGTGTCAGAGTTGGGGACAGAGGACTTGGGTTCAAATTCTGACTCCAATCATTTACTAAATGTGTCACTTTGGACAAGTCAATAAGCCCTCTGGGCCTCAGTTTCCTGCTAAGGGATTGGACTCAGTGACATCCATGGTCCTTTCCAGTTCTAAATCTAGGATCATGAGAATCTTTCATGGCTCTCACTGTCTGTTAGAGGCAAACTGAGCAAGATATATACACACTGGTAGCCAGTGCCTAGATAGTGCAACAGATTGAGTGCCAGGTCTAGAGTCAGGAAGACTGATCTTGAGTTCAAATCTGACCTCAGAAACTTACTAGGTTTGTGTGACCCTAGGTAAGTCACTTAACCCTCTTCACCTCATCAGTAAATGAGCTGAAGAAGGAAATACCAATCTAGTCCAGTATTTTTGCCAAGAAAACTCCCAAAAAGGGTCATGAAGAGTCGGACACAACTGAAATGATTGAACAGCCATTTAGAGAAGCAATGCCCTGAACAGAGAATCAAGAAAACTAGAGACAAAGTATTACCCACCTGCCAAATTACCTTGGGCAAATTACCTAATTGGGACTAGATTTCTTTCTTTGTGAAATAGTTCTAACTTGCCCTTACCTATTTCCCAGAAGATAATATCTTCCATAAAGTCTCCTAGAGTCCAAATCTCTCACAAAGCACAGTGCAATGAGGGATTCCTGTGTCTTAACTGATGCTTTCTTATTCACTGTTTCCATTTAGGCAAGTCTTCCTCCTTTCTCATTCTTCCTAATGATAAAACATGGAAAACAGTGCATTGTCTTTCCTACCTCAATATCATGGAAGAAGCAAGATATGACCTCTATGTTCCCATTAAGCACAAACATTTAATGATTCTAGGAGTCAGGGGAGCAGACGGGGAAGAGAAAAGGATGACTAGGGAAAGTAAAGTCATGATGATGATCATATTAATAATAATCACTTAAAAACTGCTAACATTTATATAATGCCTTCTAGGAGCCAGGAACTGGGCTAAAAAGTGTACAAATCTCTAATTTGATCTTCACGACAGCCCTGCAAGGTAGGTGCTTTTATTATCCTCGCTTTACAGATGAGAAAACGAGGCAAAAAGAAGTGAAGTGATTTGCACAGCATCAACCAGCAAAATGCGTATCTGAGGTTGGATTTGACCCAGGTCTTCCCGACTTCTGGCCCAGCATTCTATCTACTGTTCTACCTAGCTGCCTTTGTTCTGTGGTGCAATGGATCAATTGTAATCAATTAATCATCAAAAACTGGCTTGCCATTTTTTGAAGAGGTCAGTGGAGCCATTCACTCAGCCCACCTTAATTTGTTCTAGACCTATATCTTAACCAGATGTATCTAAATGGACCAGAATTATTTCTTATTTTAACGTCTCACACAGAATCACAGATTTAGAAGAGTACGCAGAATCCATTGGTCCTGGCAGCAGGGGAGAGAGTCCTGGACTTGGGAGTTAGGAAGATCCGAGTTCAAAGGTGACCTCAGACACTTACTATTGTAATATCATTTTGCTATGGAAAATGGAGCCATTTTCCATAGCAAAATGATATTACACTATGTGAACAGGGGCAAATGACTTAAATGTCTCAGCCTCAGCTTCTTCATCTATAAAAAGAGGAATAGGATCACTGTAACATGGAAAATGGCAGGGTGGAATCACCATGTTACATCACCTACCTCACGGGATTATTGTGAGGACAAAACAAAAAGCATTCAACCTTAAAAGGCTATATAAGTGTCATTTATTATTATTACTATTTTCGTTATTAACCCATTCTACACCTCTAGAAGAATTTCCACTACAACATTCCCAACATTCCCAAGCGGGGCTATAATCTCTACCTGATGCTCTCTAATAAGGAGAAGCAGCCTTTCCACTTTTGGATAACTCTTAATTTTTAAAAGATTTTCCTAAGTCGACCAAAAATCTGCTTTCTTATCTTTTCTGTCATTCCCAGTTCTGCCCTCTGGGTCAAAGCACCTGCCTAATAATGTCTATCTTATATAGTATCTACCTAAAACGTATCTCATACCTCTTCAACATGGCCCCTTCGAAGATGTAAAAGCAACTATCTTTTCTGATACTCTTCTTGTCTTTTCAGACATTTTCTTTTCTCTAATCTAAACATCCGAATTTATGTTCAATGACCCTCATACCACACCAACTCATCACTACTCTAGTCACCTTCCTCTGGATATAATATTGTAATAATACTATAACAAATACAGTAATAATGTAATCAATGTCCTTCCCAAAACATGACACCCCTGGCTACGTACCACACTTCAAATGTGGTCTGACAAAGGTGAAGCACAGGGGGATTACCCTCTCTCTAGTTCTGGATATCTTGTTTCACACCACAGAGTCTGATTTATCTTTTTTTGGATTGCCATGTTGGTTCCTCTTGAGCTAGAAATCCTTGGAATCCACATCCCCATTAACCCAATCCCTTTCTCTTGGACATTTTGTTTCTTTCACTCATATCTGCTGATTTAAAATTATGTTAAAAAAAACTTTGGGCTGGTTAGAAATTAAAAGAGGTCAGCAAGGATTTATTTTGAAAACAAATGTTTGAAATAAATGAGTGTTTTAAGTTTTCTTGCTGGGAATTAGCTTGCCTTTCTCTTGGATTTGATTCAGAAGCTGTCAAAGAAATCCCTATATTTTTCTAAGGAAAACGTCTGTGAATAGATTCCTCCCCAAACCTTTATCAGCAATAGTCGATAAAGGGAGAGCAATTTCAGTGTTCTGGCCAGATACTTTAACCTATCAGTAATCACACAGCTTGGCACTATAATGCGAGGGAAACATATTCATTCAAAGGGTCACTTGTCACAGGGCTGGATTACCAGCTTTTTGCAGCTCGTAAAAGGTCAGAATATGTATTATATATACATGTAACACACACGCAAAGACAGACACACATGTACACACACACACATGCACAAAGACACACAGACAGACACACAACACATATTTTTCCCCCTTGCAGGTGGTATCCAAAAGAAGCAAAATAATGGTTATCTAAAACTGTTCCCCTCTGTTGGAAGGCATCTAGCATGAAAATACACAGAGGCTTCGGATTGACTTCATACTGAAAAGCCCAATTTGGCTGTAAACCTAGACAGCTTTAACAACACAGCCCACTGATATTTCCATATCCACATTCTCTTCCCACTTAATTGGACCGTTGACGTGTCTTGTGCTCAGCTTAATGGGCTCTCCTGAACACTGTTGCACTACTCAGTCTGTAATAAGAGTGTTTAATCTCCAGGCAGCCCCAACTCCTCTCAAACCTGCCAAAGAGAAGACTCTGTTAGGCAGCTCTGTCAGAGCTGATACACAAACCAAAAGAAGAGAAGGAAATATAGCTTTATTTTTATCTTTGCTGACAACCAAGGCTTCTATCACTGTCGACATAAGGGACATCTGGAAGCCTGAAGCCTTACGGTTGACTCATATATTCAAAGAGTCAATATTAAAATCTGTAAAATAGGGTGCCCTTGAGAGGCAGAAAGGTAATAACTGGATTCAGCACTGGATTCAAAGACAGAAAAGGCTTGAGTTCAAGTCCTAGCCGTTCTAGCATGGCCAAGTCACTTCACCTTTGTTGGCTTCAGTTTTCTCATGTGAAAAAATGAGAAGGCTGGACTCCACTCCAGGTAGTATTTATACAGAGCTTTAAAGTTTTCAAAGCATTTTATGAATATTGCCTCTAATTTTGCTCACAACAAACCCCTTTGTATTTTGATTTGACCTGTAAGGAAACTGAGGCAGAGAGAAGTTACTTAACTTTGTGACCTTGCCTAAAATCACATTAGTAAAAGGTGAAGATTTGAATTCAGGGATTCTTAACTCCAGGTCTAGTGTTCTGTCTTCAGACTCAGATAACCTCTAAGTTCCTTAAATTGGTATATAGACAGTATTAATGTGTCAATGCCAGTGGTTAAAATCTCCTTCATTATGAATGAAGCAAGCACCCTCATCTGGCTTTCCAACCTTTTTTATTCCCTTTCCTTTTCTGAACATCCCTCTTGAATGATCTGAGGGGTCCCCCTTACAAACCATTCTTTCTGCCTTAGTGTAGCCGCTGCCCTGCACATAGGAGGAGCTTAATAACTGTTTGATGAATTGAAACAAATTAGTCCTGATGCTAAAGAAATAGCTATTTGAAAGACCAGAGAATGCCAGAGGAACCTCTGATTTCCCATTAAAATAAAAACAACCACAGTGTTGTTTGCTATTTTCTGCCCGTCTCTGTGATATTTGGGTACATTCGGAAAGTCTGATTCAATGAGACGAATGGCAGTGACGTGCATTTGATCAGAAGAGGAAGCTTCTCATGAATGAAAGAGAACCACCAGAGAAGGGCAGACAGTCAAGTAAAAGAAGAAGAAAGGGACACCACACAAGAAATCCTTAAGTAGAATGGGTCACTCCCATTCCAACAAGTGAGCTGCTCAGGGTTGACATTCACCCCATCTGGGAGGATCCTTCCTCTTCCAAAGAATAACAGGACCTTGTTAATGCTGGCTATTGACAAAATTGTCATTTGCTAAAAGAGTGGAATAATCAATCTTCTGGAAATCTCTATTTCATTTCTAGCAATTCAGTTGATATTCAAAAATTCAAAAATCTCATAGATGCCTTGTAGCAAGATGGCAGTCCTACTACATATTAATCTGAAAGATACAGATAATGTTGATGTTATGTAAAGAGGAGGAAACATTTCTCAAGGCCAGTGTCAATGCCTATGCCTTTCCCCTTTCCACAAGATGGAGAAAAGTGCCCAGAATCAAATTAGTCCCTTGAGAAAATGAACTTTTAGTCCTGTGCTCTAATCACTCGACCTCAATCCATTCTGAAGAGGAAAACAGCTTGGGATTCTGAAAATGGCTGTGGTCCAGTTGTCCAGACCACCCAATTACTGCCGAAAAACAATTATATTACCCTTATAGTGTTTTGATTCCTTTCCAGTCCAAATTCCTCCCACCCTAGTGTGCCTTTTGATAGCATAACCAGGGCATTATCTAAAAGGAGATGGAATTTGAACTTTTTCCATAAGACAAAATGCATTCCTTTTATAGAAAGGGGCCCACCACCTCCTTGTCTTCCCACTTTCTTTTCATAGATTTTCCATACCACAGTATGTGTGATATCAATTAGCACATACTGACTAGGGACAGAAAATGGTAGGTGAATGATGAGTAAGAAATGCTTGGCAAGGCAGCTCATCTATGCTTTTTGGCCAAGTTTATGTGTCAGTAAGGACTGTTAGGATGTGAGTACTACTATTATTTTCTTCTTTTAACAGAATCGTCTGTCGGTCCAAGTCCATATTTCAATGTCATCTTGGATCAATGATTGTAAAACAGAGAGAGAGTTGCAATGGACTCGGATTCAAAGGCTGACACTGACAGTGTGTTACCTTGGACTAGAGACCTAATTTCTATTGAACTCTCTCATTTAAGGATTATTCTTGATCTTTAAAATTGTGTAGACAAAGGGGATGGGATCTCATACCCAGCAAATTGGCAAAAATTACAAAAGACGGAATTTGTCTGCATTGGTGGGGTTGTGTAAGATTCAATAATAATATACATGATTGCTGGAGGCAGGATTCCATTCAGTCTTTCTGGGAGTCAACTTAAAATTATGCTAAGAAAGTAATGAAAATGCCCATAGCTTTTGACCTAAAGATTTGACTACCCATATACCCCAAGAAGGTCAAAAATAGAATATTTAAAGCAGCACTTTTTTGTGGTAACAAAGAATTGGAAGGTAAATGGGCCATCCATCAATTGGAGACTTGTGAATGCAGTGAAATAGTGCACTGTAAGAAGTAACATATATGAAGAATATAGAGAAGCATAAGAAAATCAAAAAGATAACATATAACAATACAAATAAAAAAAAAACAAAAAAAATGGGTTACAATACTTAAAGCTCTTTAAGGTCCCTTTTAGTTCTGAATCTATGGTGCTAAGACCCTCAGATACAAGTTCCAACTTTCCCCATACTTGATTTTTAGTTTTAAATTAATTGAGCTTATTAAAAACATGATTCCAGAGATTTCTAAGATTCTAAGTTTTTGAACATTTATCTTTTCCATCAGGGGAAAAAACCCCAACCCAGTAGGCAATTCATTAAACTATTAGAGTAATAGATATATCTGTTCATGTGTCTTTCCCTGTATAATCAGAGATCATGCTTTATTTCCAAATGTTAAATTGAGATTACCATAAGGAAGAAGAGACCACAGGATTGACACTTTGATTTTCATATGATGTTCCTGTCACCTGCTGTGGAACTCTCCCAAGTGGGATAAGCCTGACAGAGGGAATAACAGTGAGGTCAAGAGCAGGCTGTTTAAATGACTAAAGACATCGGCCATCAGACAATCTCGGAGGTGGAAGGAACTTTAGAGGCCATTCAGTCCAACCTATAATACCTGAATAAGAATTTCTGATACTAGCTTCCAGCAGCTAGGTGGAGCAGTGGATAGATCACTGGAATGATAAGAAAGACTCATCTTTCTGAGTTCAAATCTGGCCTCGGACATTCACTGGGCAAGTCACTTTACCCTGTTGACCTCAGTTTCTTCATCTGTCAAATGAGCTAGAGAAGGAAATGGCAAACCACTCTAGTATCTCTGCCAAGAATACCCAAATGGGATCATGACTGAAATAAAATGGCTAGTCAACTAGTTTTTGTATAAAGAACACCAGCGAGTGGAACACATTGCCTCCAGAGATATTGCATTTTAGTTTTGGACATCAATAATTATTAAGAAGTTGTTCCTTAGGGGGCAGCTGGGTGTCTTGGTGGATTGAGAACCAGACCTAGAGATGGGAGGTCCTGGGTTCAAATCTGGCCCCAGACACTTTCCTAGCTATGTGACTCTGGGCAAATCACTTAACCCCCATTGCCTAGCCTTTATCATTCTTCTGTCTTGGAACCAAAAGACAGGATTGATTCTAGGATGAATCTTAGAAAGAATTAGAAAGAATTCTAAGAAAGATTCTAAGATGAAAGAATGAAAGAAAGAAAAAAAAATTGTTCCTTACGTTGAGCTAAAATCTAGCTAGGGAACACAATGCATAAAGCATTGGACCTATATTCAGGAAGGTCTGAATTCAAATCTAGTCTCAGATACTTACTTGCTGTGTGATCTTGATCACTTAGTTCTGTCTGCCTCAGTTTCCTCATATGTAAAATGGGAATAATAGAATCTTGACTATAACAGTATCAAGGTTATTGTGGGATCAGAAGAAATATTTGTAAAGCACTTTGCAAACATGAAAGTACTATACAGATGTTATTGCTAAAATGTTACTGTTATTCTTGTTCTTGTGATCGCTCCCCATATTCCCTTGCTCCACCCTAGTTCACTCCCAACCACTCACTCAGAGGGTCTTCTCGAAGTGACACTTGGGTTATGTTTTTCTCTCATTCATACACTCCCTTGTGCCCTGGGCAAATTCAGTTGAGTTAAGGAGATGGAGGATAGCCCTCCTTAGATATATGTATACATGCAATATACATAGGATGCGTGTTTGTGTAGGTATACATGTATGTACATCACACCAATGCATATATGTGCATACACATGTACATGTATGTTTGTTTATATCTCTAGTTTGAAGGATTGTCACATAGGCTTCCCATTATGTAATGCTGCTAACAACACTATCCCCCTCCCCAAACCAGTACTTGATTGGGGAAATAAAGAAAGTTGTTTGGATTCCTATTGTACCCCCTTCAGATAGAGAGCAGGGACCCAGGCGATGTTTGGTTTGTGAATTATCTCTCCCCTTCAACCGAAGTGCTCCAAAGCAGCAAGAACTCCGAGTTATGACTCTGAAGAAGAGCTCAATGAATATTTGTTGAATGACTGGAAGAAGGAGAGATTAGTGAAAAGAGGATGAAAGCCCCCCAAGACCCCTAAAAGAAATGGGAAAAAAACAGCAAAAAGGAATGAGAAGATGAAATTAGAGACTAGAAACAACATGTTCCAAATCTTGAAATCGAAGAGATTCCTTCCCTGGAGAGAGAGAGAGAGAGAGAGAGAGAGAGAGAGAGAGAGAGAGAGAGAGAGAGAGAACAGGATATGAAATGGGAAACTTGGCTTCAAGGCTTTCTGACTAGTGGGAGCTATATATATCATGTCCTTCACATCAGAAGATGACACCGCTGAAGCTGCTGTTTCCCTTACACATAACTGACATATCTGTCGCCTGGAGTCCCAGAAACATTTGCTGCCACTAGAGAACAACGCCTACAAAAGGCATTCTTTAAAGGAACCATCCGCAAGTCCCGCGTGTCGCTAGCACGTGGCATCTGGCCAAGACAGCATCGCAAAATATGCTGGCCCACATGGGATGCTGATAAAGATCCCCTTTTTAGAAGTAGCCCGTCTTACGGGAGATCCCTGTCCCTTGGTTTCCCGTCGGATGGAGGGTTTGCCTCTTGGCTCACCAGTTGCCTATTTCGGCACAAGATGGCAGAGCGATGATGTCAAAGACATTCCATGGAAGCATCCTTGGTCTTAAGCACCCTTGAATACTGTGCAAGATGAAACACGGCATAAATGTGTCCATCAGACTCGCCAACTGCTGATTCTGTGGGGCCTCATATAAATCAACAACTTCAGAAGTTAGCTGTGTGTGATGGCAGGGAGTACAAGTAAATGAAGAGGTTTACATGTACCCTATTTGGTTCAAGTCCAAGAAGGAAAATAGTATGGTTAGTTTACTTTAATTTTTTTAATCAGCTAAGTGATGTATTTTCACCCGAGGCCATTTATCAGTGGGTTAGCTAGAAAATTCTTTTTTCCTAGTGAACTCAAAACAGGAGTTTAAGGATAAAAAGAAAATATCACATTAATGGTCGACCACTGGGGTGATCCAAAGGGAGAGGAAGATGCACAAAAGGTTGCTGCCAGTTACACAGATTCATCTGACAGAGAAGGAGAAACCCAGATGACACGTCTGCAGCAGGGAAATATAGAAGGCTCTTTCTTTTTGTTGGATCCAGCATTTTGAACCCTGGTGCATTTCATTTTCTAGTTAGGAAGTTAAGTTTATTACTAGAATGTCTGATGTGTGACCATCAATAAAAAGTAAGACTTCTAAGCAGATACACATGAGAATAGGAGGGTCCTCGGAATGTCACGATAGCCCTCTGCAATTCATTCTAAGTTGGTTCTACCTTGGAACCCATCCAAGAGGGGTTGGTTATTGAAGTACCAAAGAATCTCATTAGAAAGTAGTTCTAGCTATAAAGTGAACCAATAGCAAGGTCCCTAAGGAGAGAATTCTAACCAAATTCCAAGATAAACTATTTTATTGAGTTCCAACTATTGACAAAGGATGTAACAACTCACAGTCTCATTGGATAATCACATAAATTGTTTCCATAAAATAGTTCAGTACTGTGTCCAAACAATGATATCCCTAAATATAGGGAATATACTTAGATAAGAGGTCCACAAAGAACCCATTAATCTTGTCAGTCAACAAACAATATCTATCTGTCCATGCCTTCTGTTTAAGGAACAGGAAAGTTGGCAAGCTGTCTTAAGGAAAACGGAATTGCCCAGAGAAGCTCAGGAGACATGTATTACGGTCAAGTCCTGGCTCTCTCCATCTGGGCCTCAGTTTTCCTCAATGTCCAATAAGATTCAAATAGGTGATACAGAAGGTCCCTTCAAGTTCTGATGTTCTAGGATTCTAGGAGTTCTAACATATGTGTCTCTCATATCTCCATATGGATGTGGTGGGAGAGATCATACTAAAAAACAAAATGATCTTTGGCCTCAAAGAACTTTCATCCAACTGGGAGATCTAAACGTGTTACAAATATTTTTTTAAAACTTAAAGAATAAAGAAGAGTGGGGCAGCTAGGTAACACCATAGATAGAGTGCCAGGTCTGGAGTCAAGAGGACTTGGGTTCAAATTTGACTCAGCCTAGCTGTGACCCTGAGCAAATCACTTAATCCCAACTGCATACAAAACAAACAAACAAACAAAAGAACAGAGAAAGGAGCATGAGTTAAAAGGGAAAATGGGAAAAGTAGCATGGCATAGAAAAAAAAAATCTTCAATTTGGAATCAAAAGGTCTAGGTTCCAATCTATATTTTGCCAGGTATGTATGCCAATGTGTACCCTTGGGCAAATTACCTAATTTCTCGGGGCCTCCCTTATCCATGGGTTAATTAACTGTCTTCTAATATGACTTTCAGATCTAAATTTTTGTTCCTGTGAAGGGGTGGGGAAGGTAGGAATAAATATTTATATAATGCCTACTATGTGTCAAACACTGTGCTCAGTGCTTTACAAAATTTGATCTCATTTGAGCAGATACAAATGTCAAGGGGCCAAGAATGATCATCACCAGAGTACCGTAGGTAAAAGCTTTGCAGAGAAGGTGAATTTTAAAAGAAAGAACAAACATGGCTATGAAAAAAGGAAATTCAGCAAAGAAAATGACCTATGTGAAAACAAAGAGAAGAGAAGGAACCAGACCCCTACCGGTGACAGCAAGTAGATTCTCTTGCCTGGGACATGGGCCGTGGTGGATTTCGATGAAATGCACTTATTTCATAATTGCAAGTAACTGCTGCTCCCCAGTTGATGAGAAGCTCTATGGCTCTTTAATTAAAAAATGATCATCTGAATCCAGTCCACACTAATTCTATTTCAAGAGTTTCTGTGTCTCAAACTGACATGGTCTGACCACAAGTCATCCTGGGGCTGAATGTATATCAATTACTCCTTATTCCTAGGAAATGAGCAACTAAGCTGGCAATTTAGTTAAATACTCATAATTCTTTGTATTTGTACTGTGGTTTTGAACACAAAGCACTCTCCTATGTACAACCTCCAACTGGTCCTCAGGTTCTCTGGCATAGGTTGAATATTCTAATTGTGGTTTTTCAGAAAAGAAAACTGAGGCTCAGAGATGGAAATGAGGAAATGGTAGTAAATGGCAGAGTCCAGGGGCAACTAGGTGGCTCGCTGGATAGTGTTGGGTCTGGACTCAGGAAGACCTGAATTCAAATCGCTCAGATACTTCTTAGTGGTGTTGTCCTAGGCAGGTCCCTTAAACCTGGATGTCTCAGTTTCCTCATCTGCAAAATGAGGTGAAGAAGGAAATAGCAAACCACTCCAGTATCTTTGCCAAGAAAACCCAATAATGGGATCGCTAAGAATCTGACAATAACTAAAAAATGACTGAACAACAACCCCAAAAAACAGCTTTTTGGAACTAGGTCATTTTGCAAGTCTCAAATGCACTTATCATCATACTTTATATTATTCTAGTTATCTGACATTGAATCCCACCTTCTCCCCTCGACCAGACGGCTAACTTCCAAAAAGTAGGGCTCTGCTTGGTCAGACCTTTTAATTTGTTTCATTGCTTACTGACGGAGTTTAATAAATGACTGTTAAATTCAGTGAGCACTTAGGAAGCGCCTACATTGGAGCTAAGCAGCCAGCTAGATGGTAGAGATACAGATAGAAACGATGGAATAATTCCTAGTTTCAAAGATCTTACATAGCCAAAGAAGTATTTACTGAGTGAACAAATTAACATTTAAATCTATTATTCACAATAAGGAAGGATACCAGTGCAAATACAAGTGTATCCAGCTTTAATTTATCCATCAGTAAGCATTTTTAGGCTCTCACTTTGTCTAAGGTATAATGGAGACACTAAGGAAAAAACAGTCTTTGCCCTCAAGGAGTTTACATTCAAGAAAGGAACTGATATTCTAAATTAACAAAAGAAATATTCAGAAAGCAAATATTCCTCCGGTTTAAAAAAGGGCTTTTTAAAAATTTAGTGGAAGGATCCTCAGCAGCTTTCATTTAAATTCTGAGTTCAAAAAAATATTCATTAAATGGTCACTCACAATATAAAAGATACTATGTTCTAGAGAAGGGAGATGCAGGCTGTGAGCCATTCTAGTTGTGGTAAGACAAATATATAAATTAATATGCTACAGGGCAATGTGGATTAAGTGCCAGAAGCCTGCTTCTGAATACTTTAGGACTTCAAAAGGGGAAATCAATAACTTCTGGCTGAGTGAGAATCAGAGGAGACTTCCTAGAAGAGTGAGCTATAAGGCAAACAGGTTCCAAAAAGAAGAAACAACTTGAGCAAATCCATGAAAGCCTGAAAGCCAAAATGGTGGTCTGTGTACTGTCAACTATTGAATTGGGCATAGGTTAGAGTATGTAGAGAAAAGTTGATAAAGGCAAGAAGAGATTGAAATTGTAAAAGAAGTTATCAATATCATTTTAGAGGTGTATTATAAGTTCTTCGCAAGGCATGTAAAGTTCCATAAAAATATTCAATTCATTAAAAAAATTCAATCAATTAAAAATAAATAGATAGGAATTAGAAAACCAGGGTCCAAATATTGCCCTGTAACTTCCTACCTGGCTGAGCTTGAGCCAATAGTTTCATTTTCTTAACCCTCAGACTTCTTATCTCTAAAATGAAGGAGCTGGATTCCAACAAAGTCTCCTTTTTCATGGATCTTTTGTTTCAATGTTTTGTGTTATTACTGAAGTAAAGAAGCACAATTGTGCTGTAAGAAATGATGAAAAAGATCACTTAGAGAAACCTGGAAAGCCTGGCATGAATTCCGGTAAAGTAAAATGAGCACAATTACTATAACATTGGAAAGCCAAACAACTTAGAAAGAATGAAGAATTCTTATCAATTCAATAACCAACCTTTATTCCAAAGGAGCGAGAATTCATGAAGCATTGTTATCCATATTCTAAAAAGAGTCAATAAATAGACTCAGGGTTCTGAATGATGCAAATATCTTTGGTCAGTGTCTGGCATACAGAAGATGCTTAGTAAATTTTTATGGATTGGGTAAGACCAGAGCTCAACCTAATATATTTGTTACATGGACTTCTTTCTTTTCTTTCTTTTTTTCTTCATTTGTGGGCAAAGGAAGGAGGTGGGAGGAAGAAAAAATATATTATTTGTTCATTAAAACATCAAATAATGTCACTCTCAAAAAAGCAGAAAAGCTTCTGGAAGACATACCTCAGAAAACTTTCCAGTTCTGTTTTTTCCTTAGGTATTTTTTATATTTTTTAACATTATTGTGTGAAAATTTCCTTGACAAAGAGAATGAGTTAGGACAAATTTTCACATCAGTACCTGTAAATATCAGTAGTAGATATTATCAAACCTTAGAAGAAAGACCAGATCTCTAGACTTCTTGTTCTTCTTTCCAAGACATAGCAGTCCTTATCTTATAAAATGACAGGATTTGGGAGCAACTTAAAGAACACTGGTATCATCCAGGATGCTTAGAAAGACTTAAAAGAACCATGAATGGAAGACTATTAAGACTGAAGCCTTCATTATGGGAGTAGGGGAGAGATATCTTTATACCACATTTAATTAAAGAATAGTCTGCCAAAGGCAGGAACAGAAGGTACAACTGTGAACATATTGTGAAGACCAAATTAAGAATTAGGCAAGCACTAGAATAGAGATAGGAAAAAGGAAGAATCCAATTGGGGTAAAAACACCACCCCAACAAAACCAAATGGATAGTGACAACAAGGCTGTAACCCTAATAACAAACATCTAACTATGGGGAGAAATATTCAAATTTGTTTATACCAGATTCCTTCTAAGAAACAGATTGAGCCAATCCTTTTAAAGAGAATAAGGAAAGGAAAGATCTCACTCTAATCTCCGAAAACGGAGCAAGGGACTCCCATTCCCTTTGCTCAACAGGGTGCTAGTGAGGAGAAAGAGGGCTTGGTATACAAATGTAAATTATTAGTAGTATTTATACAAGGTTTTCATCCAAAATCCTTTAAAATTACCTCTCAAAGATCCCCTCCTTAATCCTTCAGGAGCAGTGAGTCAGGTACTGAAAGAGGGAGACCAGAAACCCCAGTTTACATAAGAGGAACAGAAACAGCTGTTTAGAGGGTTGTGGACCAGCTTCACCAAAATATAAAGGGAAACCATTCTCAGAATATCTGCAAGAAAGAAGGCTCAGAAAGTTACGCCCATTGATTCTGCATTTGAAACAAAATGCCTGCTAAAACTAGGAATAAGAAAAGCTGAGTTCAGACCCAGGTAGGAGGGCAAGCTGAGCAAAAAGGAGAAAGTACTTTGGCTAATCTCCCCCTTTCCACCTTGGGGATTCCATTCTATGGTAGGGAGAGTTCAGCTTTGAAAGCTTGGAGTTTGATTCCCTGTACCAGGCTCTACTAGGTAGCCTGAGGGCTTGGAACCTTCTGAGTCCAAAATCAGCTTCATACTTACTAGCTGTGTGACTTTGGAAAAGAAATTAGTAAACCATGCTAGTATCTTTGCCAAAGAATGGGGTCACAAAGAGTCAGACATGATTGAAAAAAAAACAAAATATGAACCTGCAAGCAATATGGTATTGCAGTAGACATCTTGTCTCCAACATTTACTAGTGATATGACCTCAGTGTTCTCTTCAGCACTGTCTCCCAGCACAGTAGTGAGGATGGAATGAGATAACATATTTAAAGTGCTTTGCAAATCTTAAAAACAAAGTAGAAATGGGAGCTAAGAATGGAAATTCAGCAAAATGAATGAAAAGGCCAGATTAGAAGGTTTTGGAGGCCTTTTCAGGTGCTAAATCTTATGCTAATGGTCCTTGGAATAATAAAATAACATCCCTAGGCTGGAATCTCATTACATAATTGATCATATTTTTATAGGCCAGTGGTTCCCAAACTTTTCTGGCCTACCACCCCCTTTTCAGAAAAAATATTACTTAGCCCCCTGGAAATTAATTTTAAAAAATTTTAATAACAATTAATAGGAAAGATAAATGCACCTGTGGCTATCGCCGCTCCCTGGATTGCTGCAGCACCCACCAGGGGGCGGTGGCGCCCACTTTGGGAATCACTGGGATAATAGAATCATAGATTGAAAGCTGGAAGGTACCTCAAGCACCAGGGAGTCCAACTGTCTTGTTTTAGTGATGAAGAAACAGGCACACAGAGGTTAGATGGCTTGTCTAGCTAGGGTCATATGGAACATGAATGTCTAAGGCAACATTTGAACTTAGGACTTCCTCACTTTGAGCCCAAACCTCTGCTCATTCCACTGTCAGTTATATGTTTCAACATGCATTTGGGTGTTTGAAGAATCTAGTCATAAAGGACCTTAAAGGTCACCTGAGTCAATTCCCCCATTTTACAGATGAGTTATGGATGGAGCAGTTAGGTGGCTCAGAGGATAGCATGCAGGGTATGGAGTAAGGAAAGGAGACTTACCTTCCTGAGTTCAAAACTGGCTTCAGACACTTACTAGCTGTATGACCCTAGGCAAGTCACTTAACCCTGTTTGACTTTATTTCTACACTTGTCAAATGAGTTGGAGAAGGAAACAGCAAACCATTCCAGTATCTTCACCAAAAAAACCTCAAATGGGATTGTGAAGCAGATAAGAATTCCAGACAGGATCCAGAATTTAATTAACCTATAGGTATTTCTTAAGCCTCTGCTACATGCTAATAGGCATGGCAAAGCACTAGACCCCAGAAAGTAAAGAAACAAAAACAAAAAAACAAAACATTTAGGGGGCAGCTGGGTAGCTCAGTGGATTGAGAGCCAGGCCTAGAGACAGGAGGTCCTGGGTTCAAATCTGGCCTCAGACACTTCCCAGCTGTGTGACCCTGGGCAAGTCCCTTGACCCCCATTGCCCACCCTTACCACTCTTCCACCTATAAGTCAATACACAGAAGTTAAGGGTTTAAAATTTAAAAAAAAAAAAAAGTAAAAAGTAAAAAAAACCAAAACATTTACTGCACTCAAGAAGTTTACATTTTATCAGAGGAAACATGTACAAGTAAGCAAATACAAAATATGTTCTAAGTAAATAAAGGTAAAGTGAGGGGGGTGAGTACGTGAAGTCAAGTCATCTTCAGGAAAAGTCCTCATGTACAAAGTCCTTCTTGAACTGAGCTTTGCATTTGGTTCAGGATTCTAAACTCAAATGCCATCTTTTTTTTTCCCCCTGAGAAGTGTGGCCATGGCCCTGTCCTGATTAATATGATCCATCCAAGATTTTTTTTTGTCAACAGTAATTTTCAGCATCCATATGATGGTTCGGACTCATCCACATCTTTGGGTCTCCCAAGAAAGAGCAATGAATTTGGAGTCAGAAGGCCTGAAGTCAAAACCTGCTGTTTCTTATCACCTACCCAGAGGCAACTAACTCCTAACCCTTCCTTGCACCATTCATTGTTACTCATTGTTTGGTCATATCTGACTCTTGGTGACCCCATTTGGAGTTTTCTTGGCAGAGATACTGGAATGACTTACCACTTACTTCTCCGGCTCACTTACAGACAAGGAAAAGGAAGCAAACAGGGCTAAGTGGCTTACAGGGTCACACAGTTAGTGTCTGAGGTCAGATTTGAACTCTGGAAGATGGGTTTTCTTGATTCCAAGCCCAGTGCTCCATCCATTATGCCACCTTCAGAGGAATAGTTTGATGAAATCCCCTAAAGCCAATAAGATATGGGCTAATCCAAACAAAATCAGAACCACACCTTCCATTATTCCTCTCTTTCTTCCAACTTTCTCTATTATTCACACATTTCTTCTTTCTTATCCAAAGCTTTACAGAATGAAACTAGAGCCCGGGAGACTGTGGTTCAGCCTAAAGCTTCATTTTCTAAACTTCTGCCTTTCTAATTCCCCAGGACAAGGAGAGATTTTAAACTCCTAGCACTTCTTAGTTCAGTCACTTTCAGTCCTGCCTAACTTTCTGTGATCCCATTTGGGGTCTTCTTGGCAAAAGTCCTGGAGTAGCTTGCCATTTCTTTCTCTAGCTCATTTTACAGATGAGGAAACTGAGGCAAACAGGGTTAAGTGACTTGGTCAGGTTTCACACACTTAATAACTGTCTATAGCCAGATTTGAACTGAGGAAGAGGCGTCTTCGTGACTCCGAGTCTGGCATTCTATCTACCATTGCCTCCTATTGGCACGTGGAAACCCAGCATACAATATTGTTACCTCACTCTGTGATGATTCATTATAAATGTGAAGATTAAGCCTTCTGCAGAATGACCAAGGACATCCCCCCCAGTTTTCAGCGTGCCATTTACCTGGTTCTGGGAAGATTACTGGGTAAGATGACAGAGTTTTACAGGTCATTGCAGGGTGTATCTTCAGGACATGAAACTGTTTTCTCTCACAAGCTATCCTGGAAGCCCATTAGTAAACTTGCTCTAATCTATTTATGCACCCAGGGCCCAATATTGCCCTGTGAGGGGAAAAGAAAATGATGTAAAACTTGCAAAGGTGATCTGTAAGCCTTAAATCAAGGAGGATAAAAATTGTAATTTTTTTCTCAAAGCTAAAAAGGGTTTGCAGAAGATCGAGATGCATTTATTAATATTTTCCATATATGGGAAGGAAATATGATTCCCTTCTTTAGTCAATGAAAAAGACTGAGCACTAACATGGAATGGAAGAGCTAGCCATAAATCTTTGATAAGAATAAAAATGCTGAAACAGGCATATCTTGATATTACACCAGGATGTACATTTAATAACTTTCTAGAGGTTTCCCTGACATGGGGAGCAAAGTTAATTGCGGTCCATTTTCCACCCAAATGGGATGATTCTTTGATGAAAATGAAGTTGTAATGACCAAAATGAGAATAACCACTTCTTTAGAAATATGCTTTAGTTAGGTGGGGAATAAGCTCAGAGCCTTAGAATGAGCTTTAACCAATGCAATCAATGAGCATCTACTTAAGCACCTACTGTGCACAAGGCACCTTGCTAGGCACAGGGATAGCAGGGCAAAAATGAAAACAGTGTTTGCCCTCAGGGAGCTTGTATTCTACTGGCTGAATATTCAAAGCTCTGGGTTAAAACAATAACAATAACAACAAAAACTCTGCCTCACAAAGTAGGAAATAAGCCTAGCTATTCCCCTCCCACCCCCAAGTAGTATTGTCAAGTACATTTTATGCTTTTCTTGATGTTATTAGTTATGCTGACCAAGTAAAAGCAGTCCACATTTACATGAAGCTTTATGTCTTACTAAGTACCTTTTTTTAAGCTTGAGAAGTAGATGTAAGCATTATTAATCCCATTTTACAGATTTGGAAAGAGACAGGGATGTTAAATGGTCACAAAACTAGTAAGTGCCAATAGACAGAAATCAGATCCAGGTTTCCTGAACACAGAGCTTCCTCAACTATTAAACTCTAGAATCATTTGCCTTTTTTTAAAAAAAATCCTTTTATTAATCTTGAGAGGTGGCAGGCAGACTAGAAGGAAAACTGGCATCAATGGGGAAGACCTGAGTTCAAATTCTATCACTAGCCCATTGTTTTGTGACAGAAAGGTAACTTTCTATTCCTCTGGAAGGTCCTTTGCCTAGCCTCATGCCTCATCTCTATTAGGAACTATGTAAGGCAGTACAATAGAGAGTATCCTCACCTCTGATTCTTACCTGTGTGGCAAGGGGCAAGTCACAAGATCTTTTAGACCACAGTTTTGTCATGAATAAAATGAAGGTGTCAGATTGGATGGACTCTCAGATCCCTTGAACCTCTAAATATAAAGCAGGTAGATGTCAAAATAAAGTATGCTAGGAATAAGAAAGATCTGAATTCAAATCCTATCTCAGACACTAGGTCATCCTGGGCAAATCACTTAATTGCTTTCTGCCTCAGTTTCCTCATCTGTAAAATGGGGATAATAAAAGCATGTAACTTTCAGGTTGAAGATCAAATGATATAACATGCATATGCTTTGCAAATTTTAGTTGTTGGTTTTTTCATTTTTCAGTGATGTCTGACTCTCTGTGACCCCATTTGGGCTTTTCTAGGAGCCTCAGAGAGTAGTTTACCATTTCCTTGTCCGGATCATTTTACAGATGGGAAACTGAGGCAAACAAGAGTTAAGTGACTTGTCCAGGGTCACCCAGCTAGTAATGGTCCAAAGTCAGATTTGAACTCAGAAAAATGGATCTTCCTGACTTCAGGTTCAGCACATCCTCTGAGCCACCTAGTTACCCTCTGGCACACTTTAAAATTCATGATATCATTATCGGTTATGAACATTTTTGTAATTAAAGAATAAAGGATAAAGGGAACATTGAAATAATAATGTATCATTTGTTTTTTAAGAGTGTTAAACACAATAGTAAGAAAATTAAAGTTTATTGTGCTGAGGATTTTTATTTTCTTTTGTGTTTTTTAAAAAGAAACATTTCATTGATGCTTTTCTTTCCCTCTCGCTCTTTTAATATCTCAAACACAATCCATTATATTGGTTGCCTTTTAAACATAAAGGATTCCTCTTGTGAAATACACCAGGAGAGTGTTCCATCCCGAATTACCCAAAGGCACATCAATTTTTAGGCAAGTACTGAGGAAGATCAATAGCAAATATAATTTCAATTTCCACAGCTCCCCCCTGCCCCCTTCTTTCCAGGTTGAAGTACACAAAATATGTGAACCTTATCCCAATGTGTTCCCCTTTTAGAGCTCATAAACCCTCAGACTACCAGCTTCTGGCCTGCAATTCAAGGGAAGATCCAAGTCTCCAAAACCCTGCAGCTTCTGTAAGGAGCCTCCCTTAGCCACATCTGTAGTGCTCCCCTGTTATTCTGAATCCTAATTAAGTGAAAACCTATCAAAGGAATAATCTTGCTCAGAGGCAATTCATTGGGATGTACAATGCCGCAGAAGTTTGTTCTACTAAGGAAACAGATCTGCTAAAGAAATTCCTTGTACTCAATACATATTCAGTAGTCTATTTTCTCCTCATTCTATGTATGTAACTCCCATTAACTTGGGGGTAATGAGAGTAGCTTGCCTCCACAGCAAATAGTCTGCCCCTTAACGTACAGCAAATGTACCATATCAGGGTACTCAGTCTCAGTCCCATTGATCATAAAAAAAAACAAAACAAAAACAAAAAACACAATGGTGATATCTTAAAATGAATGGCTATTAAACCAAGTATCTGTCTGAGAAGGCAATTAAATCAAGAAGTTAGGTCTGAGGGAAGCTGGTGGAGGGGAAGGGTGAAATTACATGAAACAGGAGGAGAAAATTGCCCAAACCAAGCAGGCAAACAAACAGCCCCAGTTTGCACATTCCATATCCAGGAAGTGGAACATTACAAGGACAGCTGTGGGAAGCTCTCCACGGGAGGGCTCTGACAAGCCTGGCAAAGGGGTGAAATTGGATCCTTCACTCTCCGCTGTGTTCCAGGTATTAGCAAGCATCACCCACTGGTCCACATTAGTCGGAGAAAAGGGGGCAGGCAAGCAAGTGGAAAGTGAGGAAGGAGAAACTATTCAAGGAGGCAGAGGATGTCTCAAAAACTTACTGGAACCTGGGCTAAGTTTTTATTTGTTACCGAGAAGATGTTCTGGGAGTGTTAAGCTTCATGGTGCACATAGCCAGGCAGAAATCAGTTATACCGGGTGCTTTTAGACTGATCCTGGTTAATCCTGGATGCTGTTCAAAGCAGGCAGATGTCTCTGGTTACAGGCTAGAGGAATGATCTCTGAACATATCTGCTGTTTTCAGGGAGCACAATGAAAGATGCTAAATGCCAGGTGTCTCGCTTTTTGATTACAGAGGAAAGGGAAAATGAAGAGAAGTAGAGTATTGGAATGGCTGACCATTAATGGGGACTTTCTGCTCAGCTCCAACTCATGGAAAATTTTAATAGCTCACCTATAACTAGAAGTAAACAGTTCCGAACAAGAATTGACTTCAGGGTTCCTATAAAGTTCTATCCTACCCTGTAATTTAAGAAAGTCCAACAATGCATGCTACAGCCACAAAGTCAAAACCAACCTTTAGGAGACACCCCCGACACCAGTCTTTGCCCAAGTAAAAGATGTATCTGCACATCTATAAAGTTTCTGTTTCCTTGGCATTATTCCTGCCATGGCCTCATCTTATAAATGAGAAGCAGTTTGCCAAGGAAAGGCACAACAAATAAAAAGACCAAAGATATCAAAGGTAGGATGCCAAAGTAAGGATATTTGCGGTACAGTGAAATGATAAGGGATCTGGAGTTAGAAGACCTGGGATTTGAGCCCATTTACTACTTTGCTGACCATCGGACAAGACCCTTAACCTCATCTTTCTCATCTGCAAAACGAAGGGACTGGACTAGATGTCCACCAAGGTCCCTCCCAGCTCTAAATCTATGATCCTATTCTGCCTTACACAAGATAACAAGTTGTTTCCTTGCCAGTTAAAATCCTGAGAAATCCATAGTGGAGATCAAACACCTGGAAGAAGAAACAAAGGCAGGGCAACATCTGGCTACAGAGTAAATCTTGAGGATGGGAAGCAAAGGTGTAACAAGGAATACCAGCACCTGGGCAAGTTTGGTTACAGGCATAAATGGGGGGGGGGGGGCTACCACCCTGAATCTAGCTCATGCCTATGGGAAAACAGTTCTATGGTGATACAATTACATAGATAGTCTCTCCTCTGCTGATGTAGGAACCTCCATCTCTTTCCTTCTCCTGGGGCTACTTTCTCCCCAGGAATTTTGATCCATGCAGGGAGTCAGATAAAGGGAAAGGGCACAAGGTAGGTATAGGGACAGTGAGTAGTCTTTCAATCACCGTGAGGAGGAGAAACATACCTTACATGTCAGCACATAGGCAAGAACTCAGCTGCCTCAACTAGTTATGGCTCTGATACCCACCTTTCTAGAACTGATTAAGAATGCTTGTCTAGAGTTAAGACGCTAGGAATTACATACGTGGGTGGTCAAGATCAGTGACCTGGGCAGAAAATGTGATTCCCCCACAATTCTCAATCTCAAAGATGTCTTTAGGGTGTTATGCTCCAGTGCCAGTTAAATTTAGGGCTCTATATGAAGAAAAGAGCACTATAACCCAAGGCCACAAAGTTGGTTCACCTTAAGAAAAGAATGCATTAATTAAAATGAGGCAAGTCTTTTAGACCATCTTTTTAGATAAAAGATCTGCCTCAGGGACCCTTCTTTGCTTGTGCTAAATACCTTTTTGAAATGGTAGTTCCCAATCTTAATTGAAGTCAGGTCTGGATACCCCTGTACATTCCTCCTAAATTACTTCTCTTTAAGGAAAATCAGTCCATTGTATACTATTTCCTACCAGAGAAGCAGGAAAAACTGGACTAAGGAATGATGGATCCAAAAGAGTCCACAATGAGGTGAGGATATTGCCCCTTAATATTGTAGGCTGATAAGCCTAGAGCTGGAAGGCATCTCTGCAGTCATCTAGTCCAAACAGTTCATTTTACATATGAGGAAACTGAGGCCCAGGGAGGTGGCATGATATGACTTGATCACATATAGTGAGCAGGGAATTTGAACAGGGGCCCTCTGACTCTAGTTTACAGTCAGTGCTCTTTTCATTTGACCTTCCTACATCTCCTAATTCATTGGGCAAGGAAGCTAACATAACAGCCTTAGTTTCCTCATTCATAAAATAATGGCTACTTCTACTCCTTATCTTGTGAGATGTTATGTGCTCCATATAACACCAAGGCACTATCTCCATGGGAATGGTGGTTTTAAGTTTTTAGTATAGAGCAAACAGGGTTTCCAAATATGGTTTTTTCAGTATTTTTTTGCCTTAAATTTTTTTAAACTAAATACATGAATAACAAATTTCCACACAATTTTTTCCCTAAATTATATGGTTGAACTTATCTCCCTCCCTCTTTCCCTTCTCTTCCCCCTCACTTTCCCTCTCCTGGGGTTGGCAGGTGATTCAGTTTGGTTATACATGTATTATTATGGAAAACATTTCCATACTGTTCATTTTTGTGAGTGAGTAATCTCATAAAACCCAAATACCAAAACATAAAGCACCAAAAATATAGGAAAAATCATTTGCTTTCATCTGTATTCTGACTCCAACAGTTCTTTGGAGGTAGATAGCTTTCTTTGTCATGAGTCTCTCAGAATCATCTTGGATCATGGTATTGCCAATAATAGCTAAGTTTAATACAGTCGAACATTCCACAATATTGCTGTTAACATGCACATTAATGTCCTGGTTCTCTTTATTTCACTCTGCATCAGTCCATGAAGGTCTTTCCAGCTCTTTCTGAAATCATCCTATTCATTATTCTTTACAACATTATTGTGTATTCCATCACCATTACATACCACAATTTGTTCAGTCATTCCCCAACTGATGGTCATCCCTTAATTTCCAATCCTTTGCCATCATAAAAAAGAGTTAGCTATAAACATTTTTGTACAAGTAGGTCTTTCTCCTTTTTTTTCCTGATCTCTAAGGGAGACAGATCCAGTAGAAACATTACTAAATCAAAGGGTATGTATTGTTTTACAGCCCTTTGGGCATAATTCCAAGTTGTCTTCCAGAAGGGTTGGATCAGTTCACATCTCTACCAGTAATGCATTAGTGTACCCATTTTGCCACATCCCCTCCAACATTTATCATTTTCCTTTACTGTCATGTTGGCTAGTCTGAGAGGTGTGAAGTACTGCTTCAGAGTTGTTTTAATTTGAATTCCTCTAATCAAGAGGGATTTAGAGCATTTTTTCACATGATTATTCATAGCTTCAATTTTCTTCATTTGAAAACTGCTTATTCATATTCTTTTACTATTTGTCAAGTGGGAAATGACTTGGGTTCTTACAAATTTGATTTCATTCTTTATGTATTTGAGAAATGAGACCATTATCAGAGAAATTTTATTATAAAAATTTCCCCTAGTATGTTGTTTCCCTTCTAATCTTGGTTGCATTGGTTTGAAATAAACCTTTTTAATTTAAATAATCAAAAGTATTCATTTCATATCTTGCAATGTTCTCTATCTCTTGTAGTTGTAAATTCTTCCCTTCTCCATAGATCTGACAGGTAAACTATTTTAGGCTCCCCTATTTTACTTATAATAGCATTCTTTATGTCTGTCATATATCCATTTTGACCTTATCTTGGTATAGTGTGAGATATTGATCGATACCTAATTTTGCCATACTGTTTACCAATTTTTCCAGCACGTTTTTTTCTCAAATAGTGAGTTCTTATCCCCAAAGTTGGGATCTTTGGGTTTATTAAAAACTAGATTGCTCAGATCATTTACCCCTACTCTGTTCCATTGATCCACCTTCTATTTCTTAGCCAGTACCAGATTGTTTTGACAATCACTGCTTTATAGTACAGTTTAAGAACTGGTACTGCTAGGCCACCATCCTTCACATCTTTTTTTCATTTTTTCCCTTGATATTCTTGACCTTTTGTTCTTCCTTATGAATTCTGTTGTTTTTTCTAGTTCTATAAAAGTATTTTGGTAGTTTGATTGGTATAGTACTGAATAAGTAAATTAATTTAGGTAGGAGTATCATTTTTACTATATTAGCTCAGCCTATCCATGAGCAATTAATGTTTTTTTCAATTGTTTAGATATAATTTTATTTGTGTGAAAAGTGTATTGTAATCATGTTCGTGTTTTTTTCAGATTTTAGAAGGACATGTTGGTGAATAAGCTACAAATGAAATTTCTTAGTTATTATGAAATGCACAGCAAATAGATGGAGGCAAATTCTATTAGGTCTCGGTTTGGGGCATCAATCTTATGAAGGTGGGATAAACATGAAATCTGTGAATGACATGGAAGACCAACCACTTATTCTTACTCCTGCCTCACTCCAATCTACATCCACTATTGCAAAGTCCAAATGATTTTACCTCAGAAACATCTCCTATGTCCATTTTCTTCTCTACTCTCAAAGCTTTCCAACCTAGTAGAGTTCCATATCACCTCTCACTTGAACTAGATGCTCTGCCCTTTTCCAGTCTCCTTACCTTCTAATCTACAGATGACAAAATAATAAGATGCAAGTCTTGTCACTCTTCTACTCAGATAATTTCCTGTCTGTCCCTATTGCTGCTAGGATCAAATACAAATTCTTCAACCTGGTATTGAAGGTCCTATACAGTCTGACCCTAACCTAACTTTCCAGCATATTTCCCTATAGTCCTCTGTGTATACACCTACATTTCAGCTAAAATAAAGATTCCATCACTGTTCTTCTCCATAAGTCATCTTTCATTCTTGGAATATATGCCTTCTGCATTTCAACTTTTCCAAATTCTTATCTTCTTTCCTGGCTCAGGACAAATGACAAAGTCTTAGGTATAATTTTCGCTGATTCTAGCCCTACCACATACATCCTTTAGTTCACTCTCCTTCCTTTAAATGAACTTGGATTTACATGTGTTTTATCTTCTTAGCAGAGGAGAGGCTTCTTGAGAGTACTCAGTCAGTAGGCTTTTAATAAGCACCCTACCATGTGCCTGACAGCACTATGCTAAGCTCTTAGAAGAAAGTCAGAGAAAGGCAAAGCCCATTCCCTACCCTTAAGAAGCTCACAGTCTAACAGAGGAGAAAGCATTAAAATAATTGCATACAAATAACTTATATGAAGGATAATTTGAAGATAAGAAGGATCTGGTAAGGTGGGATTTTAGCCGGAACTTGAAAGAAGCCATGGAAACCAGGGAAACAGCCAGGGAATATAAATATGGTTGAGAGACAGAGTGGAGACCATTTCTTTGTCTTTGTATCCACAGGATTTGACAGAGTGCTTTACAAGAATTTTGATGCTTGGTGTGTGTGTGTGTGTGTGTGTGTGTGTGTGTGTGTGTGTGTGATAGTGCAAGAATTAGAAAGGTTCAAGGTGCAATGGGCTATCTTTGGTAATAGGGAATTCCCCATTGCTAGGTCACTAGATCATAGATTTAGAGTTGAAAGAGCCTTTAGAAGTCATTTCAGGGGGCAGCTGGGTAGCTCAGTGGATTGAGAGTCAGGCCTAGAGATGGGAGGTCCTAGGTTCAAATTTGGCCTCAGACACTTCCCAGCTGTGTGACCCTGGGCAAGTCACTTGACCCCCATTGCCCACCCTTACCACTCTTTCACCAAGGAGCCGAAACACAGAAGTTAAGGGTTTAAAAAAAAAAAAAAAGAAGTAATTTCATCCAATCCTGTATTTTTACAGCTGGGAACCTGAGACACAGGGAAATTAAATGCTTTTCTTAGAACTACATGGGTAGTAAGTGGCAGAACTGACCTTTGAACCTAGACCTGTACCTCCAAAACCAGTCCTCTTTCAGCTATCATACTTGCCTCTTGGTTGATAATTTTAGGATTCTAAAATGACTACCAGTGAGCTAGATGTATCCCTAAAGATCTCCATTGTAATCTTTGCAGTAAAATTTTCTTTACCTTGGAGATTTTCAGTTTTTTTCATATTCCTGCTGCTGGATTTTTTTTAACAGCAATACAAAAAGAAAAAAAATCCTTGACTCGTTGTCTCCCCTTTTATTTATTAATCTTCTATCATTTTAGGGAATTGGGGCCAAGGGGAAACTGTAAGACAGAAACCAACTCCTAGGATCCTCATTAAAGAACTGGCTTAACTGTTTAAATTAAAAAAAACAACATCCAACACCCCACTTAATCCCTAATATATAAATATATTTGCTTATAGTATTTTCTTAGATTACAGATATCTCATGGGGTCTTTATCACCTTAAAGTAAAATCTCTGAATCTTGAACTTTGCAAAAGCAGATTAGTGAAATCCAAAAGAGTGGACATTCCGGTTAGAATATTTTTGGCACTGATGGGTAAAGGAATTAGACAATGGGATAATCATGCCATCTAAGGAGACCTAATTTCCCTATCCCTAGGGTGCTTTGTGTTAATGATGCCATTTAGCAAACTGAAAATATCCAGTTATTGAGACACTGCATAAAAGTGCCTTCTGGGATGGCCATGAAATTGTCCACGTTTTCAAAAAAGGTAGGTGTGGGAAGAAGGCTGGAGGAAGTGTTCATTTTAAAGCAGTTTCAATTTTTTCTAAGTGGCCACAAGAAGTGGAACGGTCCTCTGGAACAGGGCCCTATTTGATTCTCTGGAAACTCAGTTCAGATTTCTTCCTCTTTTTTTTTTTTTTTTAATTGAGCATTTGCTCTTACTTTACACAATAACATTCTTAGAGGGAGAACATATGCCCTATCTTAACAGTTCTACTCCAGGAAACATTCCAAGGCTCACTGAGAAGACTCTGTAGTATATGATGGGAAGAACTCTTGGCCATCAACTATCCTTTAAAAAAGCAGTTGAAAATCCCACTACTGGGGACAGAAAGTCAAAGATAGAAAGGTCCAACGTATACATAAATATGGTAGTCATGCATCTCCTGATAGCAGAACTGGAAACAAGAGGTGCGTGTTAACTGGGGAACTCTGGGTAAACAAAATTGTGATGTGGAAAGATAATGGAATATTATGCAATAAGAAATTATATGAACTCTAGAGACTTATGGGATGACTTATTGGAAGTGATACACAGTGAAATGTGCAACATTAAAAGAAAAACAAACATATTTATGACAATAATGTTAATGAAAAGCATATTAAAAGCAAACTGAATTCTGAGTAGCTGTAAACTTCTACACTGGTTTTAGAGAACAAATAATGAAATATGCTCCCCTTCTCTTGACAGAGATGAGGGAGTCTTTGGTCAAAGCAGGTTACATACATCATTGGACATAATCACTGAATTGATGGTTTTTACTTAACTATATTTCATTATTTTAAGGAAGCATTTGATTGTTGGAAGGAATGGGTTCATCTGTAAAATGGGGATGATAATAATAATAGCATCAGCATCCCAGGATTGTTGTGAAGACAAAATGAGATAAAATTTATAAAGTGCATTGTAAACATTGAGGTGCTATATAAATTCTAGCTATTATTTTTGTTATTTCCAGAAATGACTTTGATTTAGAACTAAACACAAGGCAATTTCTGTTCTTTCAAAAGCTTCTTAAGCTACCAAAATTAAATGTTATAAGTGGGACTTGCATTTTGCTGGAGCTTGTAAGTGAAGTATGACAGACAAAAAATAGCTTTTCAAGATTTCCAAAAACTTGACCTTAAAGTAGGAGTTGGCATTTCTAGATACAGTTTTCATTAGGACAAATTCTAAAGAGCCTTATACTCTTGTGCTATCCTGACTTGCCATCAAGTCCTTAAGTCCCTTAAAGAAATTATGTCTTATTAAAAATAGACCTTTTCTATAATTACCATAAACATTTTCAAGTCTAACATATTAAAGAGTCATTAAGTATGCTTCTGCAGTTCCCTGTCTTTTCCTGGGGGGAAAAAAACCCAATATACACACCCAACAATAAAATTTTTAATAGGAAATAAGTAAATTCTTGGGAGTTAAGTGGGATGGTAGATATTGTACTGGACTTTGGGTCAGGAAGCCACTTAGTGGCTTAATAGTCACATGACCCTGGGCAAGTCACTTAACCTGTTTGCCTCAGATCCCTCATCTGAAAAATGGGAACAAGAACAGTATCTACCTCCCAAAGAGGGGAGAGGATCAAATGAGATAAAAATGCAAAGTATTTTACAAACTTTAACTTATCATACAAAGGCTAGTTGTTCAGGCATTTTGATCCTGTCCAATTCTTTGTGACTCCATTTAGAGTTTTCTTGGCAAAGATACTGGAGTGGTTTGCCATTACCTTCTTCAGCTCATTTGAAATATGAGGAAACTGAGGACAAACAGAGTTAAGTGACTTGCCCAGGTGATACAGCCTGTAGCTAGCTATTTTTGCAGAGTAAACTATAGAGGTAGTTAATAATAGATTGAAGACTTTGAGAGCTCCATCCTTGAAAAAGTAATCTTTCCTTGAAATGCTTCAGTTTACTAGTAGGCAAAATGGAAAAAAATATATTTTATCAAATGTTAAGGGTGAAAAATAATATGTAGAAGGGGGGAAAATCATTGCAAGAATTTTTGCCCTCTTTTAAAATTATCTTCCAATGAACAAATCATTTTTCTTAATAGAAAATTAGAGTAATGCTAGAAGGAGAGTCCAAACGGGGAGTATAGCTAAGACTCTTTTAGTAATTTTCAGATGAATGTGGATGGTTCATTTTAGGGGCCTGGCCAAATTCCAAGTTGCAAAATTACATTCTGCCTACCTCAATACTCCCAGTGCCTCTGTAGCTGTCCTAAAATGCCCTTTTCAAGCCTACGTGTTTCTCAGGCTGCAATCTACCATTGTGGCTAACATAAATACGAGAGGCATATTTATTTTGTTCTGTATCTCTGGATTCACAACCATAACCATTGGGAGACTCACCATCCAACTCTGTACCATCAAATTTCAATTAGCCAAGCCTGAAGCAATTCATAGCTTCCTAGAAGTGAGGGAGTTGATGGTTATCAGAAGTTATGAGCTTAATTCAGATAACATTCATTGTGGGAGATTGGAGGGGGAACAGATTTAAATCCATAGAACTAAACAAGTTCCAACAGATTTATTAACTCCTATCTTTGATTCTAGTGAAATCAATTCCCATCCCCATGAATGAAGAATGTTGAAATGGAGTGTGGGCATTACTTACCATAGTATTTTTCTAATGAGTTTGGAAAAACATACAAGACAAACTTTTCCCAAAAGAGGGGGAAAAAGACCTTTATTTGAAACATAAAGTGGCTTGTGATTATTTCCTGTAATTAAAAACCTCATTTGTTTAGCTTAAGTCTTTTTAAAAATGAGCAAGGTATTTTCTGACTCAGAAAGCCCACATGGAACTAGACCTCTTAATTCAAAACAACAGAGAAAAGCTACCGAGAAGTCTGAAATGGGATCCATTAAATGAAAATCCCTGAACATTTTAGACTGCTTAAAGTTTGGACCAAATTTACAATTTAAATGGCCACAGAAGACTGGATCAGGCAGGCTCTCCAATGGTACTCTGCAGTGTACTAGACACATGGAAGGCCTCCATCTTATCCAGCAGTCTGTCAACCTCGATCGTAATCATATAAAAATCACAGAATACTGTTCTTGCCTATTTTAGGTGCTTCAGTGAATAGAGGACTGATTGGACCTGGAATCAGTATGACCTGAATTCACATCCAGGCTCCACACATGTACTAATTGACCTCGAGCAAATCATTTGCCTCTGTTTGCCTTGGTTTCTTCATTTGTAAAATGGGGATAATAAAAGGACCTACCTCCCAATTTTGAAATGAGAGAATATTTGTAAAGAGGTTTGCAAGCCTTACAATATAAAAGCTAGCTAACTATTATCTTAGTCATCACAGAGAGAACAAGTTGTACTAAACAAAAGAACTAATTCCAACATTCCCAGTAGGTGGTCATCCCATCTTTGCCTAAAGTCCTTTAGTGATGAGAGAAAACCAAGACTTTCCAAAATCAGCCATTCCACTTTTTTTTTAGAATTAATCATATTCTTTTTATTTGTTTATTTTTTTAAAATTTAATAATTTTTATTTTTTAGAAAAGTTAACATGGTTACATGATTCATGCTCTTACTTTCCACTTCACACCCTGACCTCCCCCCACCATAGCCAATGCGCATTTCCACTGGTTTTAATATGTGTCATTGATCAAGACCTATTTCCAAATTGTTGATAGTTGCATTGATGTGGTGGTTTCGAGTCTACAACCCCAATAATGTCTGCCTCAACCCATGTGTTCAAGCACTTGCTTTTCCTCTGTGTTTCCACTCCTGCAGTTCTTCCTGTGAGTGTGGGTAGCGTTCTTTTCCATAAGTCCCTCAGAATTGTCCTGGGTCATTGCATTGCTGCTAGTACAGAAGTCCATTACGTTCTATTTTACCACAGTGTATCAGTCTCTGTGTACAATGTTCTTCTGGCTCTGCTCCTTTCACTCTGCATCAATTCCTGGAGGTCTTTCCATTTCACATGGAATTCCTCCAGTTTACTATTCCTTTGAGCACAATAGTATTCCATCACCAGTATATACTACAATTTGTTCATCCATTCCCCAATTAAAAGGCATCCCCTCATTTTCCAGTTTTTTTGCCACCACAAAAAGCGCAGTTATAAATATTTTTGTACAAGTCTGTTTATCTATGATCTCTTTGGGGTACAAACCAAACAATGGTATGGCTGGATCAAATGGCAGGCATTCTTTTATAGCCCTTTGAGCATAGTTCCAAATTGCCAGCCAGAATGGTTGGATCAGTTTACAACTCCACCAACAATGCATTAATGTCCCAATTTTGCCACATCCCCTCCAGCATTCATTACTCTCCCCTTCTCTCATTTTAGCCAGTCTGCTAGGTGTGAGGTGATACCTCAGAGTTGTTTTGATTTGCATTTCTCTAATTATTAGAGATTTAGAATACTTTCTCATGTGCTTATTGATAGTTTTGATTTCTTTATCTGAAAATTGCCTATTCATGTCTCTTGCCCATTTATCAATTGGGGAATGGCTTGATTTTTTATGCAATTGATTTAACTACTTGTATATTTGAGTAATTAGACCCCTGTCAGAATTTTTTGTTATAAAGATTTTTTCCTCAATTTGTTGTTTCCCTTCTGATTTTGGTTGCATTGCTTTTGTTTGTACAAAATCTTTTTAATTTAATATAATCAAAATAATTTATTTTACATTTTGCAATTTTCTCTAACACTTGCTTGGTTTTAATATTTATAACTGTGCTCTTTGTGATGGCAAAACAATTGGAAAATGAGGGAGTGTCCTCTGATGGAATGACTGAATAAATTGTGGTATCTGTTGATGATGGAAAACTATTATGGTAAATGGAATAAAGAAGTGGAGGAATTCCATGTGAACTAGAAAGATACAGAGTGAAAGAAACAGAACCAGGAGAACATTGTACACAGAGACTGATACACTATGGCAAAACCGAATGTAGACTTTTCTAACAGTAGCAATGCAATGACCCAGGACAATTCTGAGGGACTTATGAGAAAGAATGCTCTCCAATCCAGAGAAAGAACTGTGGGAGAAGAAATGCATTAGAAAAATATATGATTGACCACGTAGTGCGATGGGGATGTGATTAGGGTTTTGATGTTTAAAGATCACTTTACTGCAAATATGAGTAACATGGAAATAGGTTTTGAACAAAGATACATATTTAACCCAGTGGAACTGCTTGTCGGCTTTGGGAGACGGTAGGAAAAAACAGGGAAGCGGGGGATCATGAATCATGTAGCCATGGAAAAATATTCTAAATAAAAATAAAAAAATTATATTTGCAGATGACGTTTCTTGTCTAGATAGTTAATAGCACAGGAAAATCTCAATGAGAAGGCTGGTAGCCTGTGAAATGAACAATTGAATGACCTTGTCCATTTACAAAAAGTCCTCATCTTCTGCTTCCTTAGCTATCTTGGGACAATTACTACCAAGGTCTCTGTGAAGTACAGTAAGGGCAGACTGCAGGCAAGGGACAGAGGAGGAAATAAACAAAGGCAAGCATGAGAAAAGCAATCCAGTATATGCTTTCCTGGAGCCAAGGAAGGGATTTAAATCTAACTAACTTAATTCTAAGTCAGGAGAAAATTCAGCAATGGAATCCAGACTAACAAGCAAAGTCAACATACTGTGAAAGACAACAAGGAGGTGAATACTTGGAAGGAACAGGCAAATAAAGAAGAAAACAGGTCAGGCCAGCTCAGCTCATCATCTCCACTAGGGAGTACTTTACTATTACCAAGCAGGAAGCCTATGATCAAAAACATTTCTTAAAAGCAGGAAAGTCAAGAATCATGAAGAACCAGTGTGGCAGTTATGGTTCAAAGGCAAGGTTAGGCTACTCTTATGCTAAATCAGTTCACAAGAAACTGAATGGGCTAGTTCATATAGTGCAGATTTAGAACTAGAAGGGACCTCAGAGGGGATGTAGCCCCAATCCCTCTTTTTCACAAATGGGGAAACTGAAACCTAGGAAAGCTAGAGATTTCCCCTAAGGTCCCAGAAGTAGCAAGCAGTAGTGGAGGGATTTGAATCAAGGTCTTTCTATTGTCAGATTTTCTTTCTTTTTGGACAAAAGCTGGACTGGCTTCATAATTTTTTAAGTTAGATTGATGGATTTTCTTTTTACATTGCAAACATTTCTAGATTACTACAACTCCTTGAGGAATTATTACTCATATAACAACATAACAACTTAAACTAATAATATGATTACCTCATTTGAAAGTGCTTTGCAGCATTGCATATCTGAAGCACTCCCCCCAACCTTTCTATTTTTAGTGTTTAAAAAAATTTTATAATTCTATTTTCTCTCCCTCCTACCCCTAACTCCATAGAAAGAGAAAAGACAAAATGATTTTCTTGTAGGAAATATGTATAGTAAAGCAAACCAAATTCCTTCATAGGCTGTACACTAAAAATATATATGTGAATGTATATGTATATATGTAAAAACCCATCTATGTATGTGTGTGTACATACACACACATATTTTCTTCTGTATCTTACATCCATCATCTCTCTGTCAAGAGATAATCCCTCTCATCATGTAATCATGAATGGCCACAGTATTACATTCTTTAGCTTTCAAAGTTGTTTGTGTATTGCATAAATTGTTGTCCTGTTTTAGTCTTTAAATTTGTTCTCTTTAAAAATATCGGTGTTACAGAATAAATTGTTTTGACTCTGCTCACTTCCCTCTGCATCAGTTTGTATAAGTCTTTCTATGTTTCTCTGAAGTCATCTGTTTCTTCTGGTGTGTGCTGGTCTTACAGCACAATATTTCATCCTATTCAATTACTTCAAATTAGAGAACCAATTTGGTCATCTTCAATTGATGGGAACACCTTTAGTTTCCAGTTTTCTTTTTTTGTTTTTTTTTTGCCACCAATCATTCAAGAAACATTTACTGAATACCTACTATGTGTCAGGTGCTGTGATAAGCTTTGGGGATACAAAGCTATAGTCTCTGTGCTTAGAAAGTCATTTCTCCAAAAGCCTATCTCCAAAAGAGCCCAGAGGAGACTGATATTTATTGGGATTATTGTGAAATATGTAGGGACTTTCAAAAACAATTCAACCTGTTTTGCCTCGTTCTGTTTGTTAGAGAACTGCCTCTACACCTTTTTTCATATTTACCTAATAACTCAAATCTACTTATGCCCACATTTGTCAAACCATCTTGATGACTCATTTAGGAATTCAATTTGACTTTTTATAGGAAAACCCTCTTCAATTAATCTAGGGGTTGGGAAGGGAAATTTATCACTACCATAACAATATTAACTATTCACATTTATATAGCACCTTAAGACTTATATAACTTTTTATTCCCTACAATCTTAAGAAATATATACACTGTATTATTATTTCCATTTTACAAGTAAAAAACAGAAGATCAAGTGATTTACCCAGAGTCACATAGCTATTAAGGATTAGAGCTGGTAATTGAATACATTTTCTATGTTAAAGTCTTCCTCCAATATACTGATTTCAATGCTTCCCAATCAATATAGAGGCATTGGGCTCCTCTACCAATGATCCAAAATAATTCTGCCCAAACCAAAACATTCTAGTCCATTAAAAGGAAAGGGGATAGATAGATGCACCAATCTATAGATAGGAAGACTGATATCGAAATCTGGCCTCAGCTACTAAACTAACTGAATGACCCTGGGCAAATCACTTAAGTCTGTTTCCCTCAGTTTTCTAATTTGCAAAAATGAGGATGAGAATAATAGCACCTACCTTGCAGGGTTGTTGTGAGGACAAAATGAAATAATAATTGTAAAGTGCTTAACACAGTGCCTAGTAAGTGGTGATATATAAATGTTATCTATTATTATTATTATTGGATAGATAGGTATTGGATAGCTTAAAAGGTAGACAAGCAATATAGTATGGTGAAAAAAGCAACATCTGCAGAGTCAGAGGTCTGAGACTCCAATACTGCCTCTGATTCTTACTCTAAATCTCTATTCTTATAAGTTTTTGTTGTTCATTTGTTTTAGTTGTGTCTGACTCTTTATGATCCCATTTGAGGTTTTCTTGGTAAAGATACTAGAGTGGTTTGCCATTTCCTTCTCCAGTTTGTATTATAGCTATGGAAACTGAAGCAAACGGGTTAAATGACTTATCCAGGGTCACATGCCTAGTAAATGTCTGAGGTCATATTTGAACTCAGAAACATGAGTTTTCCTGACTCCAACCCCCATGCTCTATCCACTACACCACCCTAGATCAAGTCAATCAACCTCCAAGACTCTGGTTTTCTTAACTGTAAAAATGAAGGGATTGAATTAGATGGTCTTTGAAGTCCCTTCCAACACCAAATATACCATCCAATGAATGTGTGTATACACATGAATTCATCTTTCTCCGTACATTTCTCTGGATTGTCTGATGTTGGAAATCCGGGGCAGTTTCTTCTTTGACTTTCTTCTTGGTCAGTGAAACCACAGACCTCATCTATTTTCAAATCAATTAGAACAGCTAGCCACTAAGAAAGCTAGTAGAGATGAAATCAATAAACTGGAAACTTACTGAATATCTCTTTCCCCAAAACAAAGACTCTTCTAGAGTGGACACTTGTGTGGATATTCAATAAAGTCAAAGTGAATTATCATGAGCAAATGTGAGGAACATATGAATGTTACCACTGGAGTGTGTTTTGGTAAAATTCAATTGGACTGTTGGAAGAAATTTTAACTCAGTTCTATGTGACTTCAGTTCCCTCGTGAGAGCCTGGACTCATGAGTAACAAGAAAATCCATTGCTTTGTGTTTTTCCTATAGCAATTATCCAGTAAAATTTTTTTGTTAAATTAAATTTTATTTAAAATTTTAATTTTATTTAAAAATTAAATTTTTTTGTTAAATGTTAAATTTAATTGGTGGAATTCTCGAATTCATAGTGGATTTGGTGTCTAAATGATAGGTCATCACCCAATGGAATGGTCTACTTTTTGAATCATAGAATTTTAGAATTGGTAGACACTTTAGCAATTATCCAGCTTAACCCTTTATAACATCGAAAACTTCCAGTGTCAGGAAACTCACCACCTTTTCTGTGGGACCAGTCAAATTTTAGACTACTTCAATTGTTAGGCAGCATGATGTAAGTCAGGAAGAACTAGGTTCAAATCCCATCTCTATCAGCATTTATTAAATACCTGTTATGAGACAGATGAGGGGCAGCAGACATAATAGATGGTTCAAATTCCGTTTCTTACTCGCACTGGCTAAATGACCCTGGAAAAATCACTTAATCTTTTAGTGTCTTACTGAGACCAAGTAGAAGAGAAGGTGCTCATTTGCAAAAGTAGAAGGTGTACTTAAGCTGAAAGTTCTCCACACAAAAATGAAATCCAAGGTCCAATCCCCTTAATATTTAGGAGTTTTTTTTGCCATCAAATCTGCACCTGTCTCTTGGCAACTTCTAACCCTTTCTCCCTGCCCTAACCTCTGAGGCCAAGACAAACAAATCTAAATCTCCTTCCAGATGACAGTGCTTCAGGTTTTTAAAGACAGCTGTCATCCTCCTTTCTTTATCCCTTTCCATTTCCACTCCCCCAAGTCTTCCTCTCTCCAGACTAAACATTCATAGTCCTTTCAACTAGCATGGTTTGCGGTTTCTTTCAATCCTGGTGGAATGGAACCCATTTGGGCAGAATATCTGTGGGCCTTATTTATACTGGCTTTTTATGTAGAAGCAAATTTGTTGAAAACTCTCTTTTGACAAATGTTAAGGTAGTCAGAGCAAAAAAGAAGGAAAAAATATTAGGCACATATAGGCACATCAAGGCCTCCTACTTAAAATCAGAAAAACTAAAGATTTGCATTAGAATAAACATGGGAGTGGGGTGAAAAGACAACAACTCAAAAGTTCTAGTTTTTCTCTAGTCTAAGGGAAGAAAAGAAGCACAAAAAGGAATACATAACCCTTTCCTGGTTTCAATATTTTAAAAATGCAAATGAGAGGCCAGGTAAGAAAAGAAAGGTGATGAGGTAGGGTTCTTCTGGGGCATTTAGCCTCCCTTTATAAATCCATTTTCCCTGGTAAACGTTGGAGGGAATGTGACAAAATTTGAACACTAATGATTGCTGGTGGAGTTATGAACAGATCCAACCATTCTGGAGGGCAATTTGGAACTATACCCCATAGGGCTATACAACTGTGCATGCCCTTTGATCTAGTCTGTTTCCCAAAGAGATAATAAAAAAGGTGGAAAGACCTACTTGTACAAAAATACATATAGTAGCTCTTTTTGTAGTGACAAAGAATTAGAAATCGAGAGGATGTCCATCAGTTGCGGAATGGCTGAAGAAATTGTGTGTTATATGATGGTGTTAGAATACCATTGTGCTATAAGAAATGAACAGAATGATTTCAGAAAAAGCTGGAAAGATCTGCAGGAACTGATGCAGAGCAAAATAAACAGAACTGGGAGAACAGTGTACACAATAACGGATGGATATTGCATGCAATAATGGATGATGATTATCTGTGAAAACTTGGCTACTCTCAGAAATGCAACAATCTGAGACAATCCTGAAAGACTTATAATGGGGAATGCTATCCACCACCAGGAAAAGAATTGTTGGAATTGTCTTTCACATCAGTGTATTTATGTCTTTATTTGGAGGTTCTGGTTATGTATGATTGTGCTCTTAAAACAATGTCCAATATAGAAGTGTGTTTTCTATGACAATAAAATAAAATTAAAAAAAAAAACATCAAAGCAAAAATAAAATGAGAATTTAAATTTTTTCCCTTTACTTTTCCCTTCTCCATATTCTAAGTATTTATCACTTCCGACATTCATCAAGGGATATTGTTCCTGAGTTTATATGAAATCAGAGAATAGTCAGTCATACTAGAATCAGAAAATGTTAGAACTGGGAAAAGGCCCCAAGAGATCATCCATTGACTTTCCACCAGCTTGCTTAAAAAGTGAAGGCAGAATCTCAAGAGAGTTGCAATTAATCAGCAAGCATCTAATTAATCATGTCCTTTACATCAGGCACTATGCTGGACACTGATGATCCAAATACAGTAGTCAGATGGTTCTTACTCAGAAATAGTTTGTGTTTGATAGTGGGTATCCAGTAAATTCATAGATCAATTAAATACAAACCATATATACATCTATTTGGGGATGGGGAAACCAAATTAGAAGAGATTCAGGTTTCAGAAAGACCTGGGAAGACCTAAATAAACTGATGAAAAGTGAAGTGAGTAGAATAAGATGAACATTGTATGCCATAACAGCAATATTGTATGAAGAATGACTGTGTGTGAGTTAGCTATTCTCAGCAACACAGTGATCCAAGATAATCCCAAAGAACTCATGATGAAAAATTTCATCGGTCTTCAGAGAAAGAACTGATGGAATCAGTATGCAGACCAAAACACAATATATTTCACTTTCTTTCTCCATTTTTTTTTGTTTCAGTTCTCATCTGTAAAATGACTAATCAGGGAAAATGTTTTACATGACTAGACTTGTAAAATCTATATTAAATGGCTTACTGACTCAGGGTGGGGGGAGGAAAGGTAGGAAGAAAGAGAGAATTTGGATCTCAATTTTAAAAAAATGAATGTTAAGAGTTGTTTTTATACATAATTGGGCAGGGGGAGGGATAAGATTATTTTTTTTTAAAGAAGAGCATCAGGAACTCTCAAGGTGACGTTCAAAGTCAGGTAAGGACATTTTACAGAAGAAAGTAAGGAGAAGAGAACATTCTAGGAATGGGGAACTCTGCAATGATGTAGCAGACACTGAACTAGATAGCAAGTCTTCTGAGTACTACTTTAGTCTTCCAGGATCCTAGTCATTGGCAATGCCTTTCTGCTATTCCGAACAGCACATTGTGTATTATCTTGTCTTTGATGGCATCCACTTCTCAACAATTCTTCCTCATTGGGGACTACTTATCTGTGTTCCTCAGTTTTCCTTCTTTAGCTGACCATGTTGTACAATACCACACCCAATACAATAATCTCCAATGATTCCCTATGACCTCTAAGAACAAAGAGAAAATCCTCTGTTTGGCTTTCAAAACTCTTCATAACCTGGCCCCTTCCACTTTTCCAATCTTCTTATGTACTACTCCTTCCATAATTATTTTGTGACCCTGTGACACTGGCTACCTGTTGAATATTACCTTCCAGCTGTTGAGTGGGTATTTTTCCTGGCTGTCTCTTTTAGACCTGAGATTCTTCCTCCTCATCTCTATCTCTTAGTTTCCTCAAATCCCAGATAAAATGCCACTTTCTATATTTTCCTGATTCCTCTTAATACGAATACCTTTCCATCTGTGATTATTTTCACTTTGTTCAGCCTCTGTTATCTTCATACATAATTGTTTACATGTTGTCTGCCTCATTGGAATGTGAGCTCCTTGAGGGCAAAGGCTTTAAAAAAAATTTATTTAATTAATTGATTTAGAATATTTTTCCATGGTTACTTGATTCATGTTCTTTCCCTCCCCTCCTTTCCTCCCTCCCCACTCCTGTAGCCAATGAGCAATTCAACTGGGTTTTACACATATTGATCAAGACTTATTTCCATATTATTATTTGCAATAGTATCATTTGAAGCCTACATCCCCAATCATATCCCCATCGAACCATGTGATCAAGCAGTTGTTTTTCTTCTGCATTTGTGCTCCCAGTTCTTTCTCTAATTGTGGATAGTGTTTTTTTCTCCTAAGTCCCTCAGAAATGTCCTGATTATTGCATTGCTGCTAGAAGAGAAGTCCATAACATTTGATTGTGCCAATGGTGTATCCATCTCTGTGTACAACGTTCTCCTGGTTCTGCTCCTTTCACTCTGCATCAATTCCTGGAAGTCTTTCCAGTTCACATGGAATTCCTCCAGTTCATTATTCCTTTTAGCTCAATAGTATTCCATCACCATCAGATACCATTATTTGTTCAATCATTCCCCAATCGAAGGGCATCCCCTCATTTTTCAGTTTTTTGCCACCACAAAAAGCACAGCTATAAATAGTTTTGCACATGTATTTTTCACTATGATCTCTTTGGGCTACAAATCCAGCAGTGATATGGCTGGATCAAAGGGCAGGCGGTCTTTTAAAGCCCTTTAGACATAATTACAAATCAAAGCCTTTTAAAAAAAACTTTCTTTGTACCCTTAGAACTTAGTATGGTGGCTGGCACACAGTAGGCACTTTTAAAAATGCTTGTTTGACTCTAGCCATTTGACTTCTCATTTAGTTTTATATCAGCAAGTACAATATCTATTCTCTCCCAAATACACAGTAAGTTAATTGACAGTACAGAAGCTTCTCCCTTTTGCTTATCTCCAGAGCTTAGTATAGTACCTGGGGGATAGAGTAGGCCCCTAATACATGCTGGATTGATGTAAGGGAAAGAAGATAATACTCCAATCAGTCACTATTTTCTAATTGTAGAAAACTGCCATCAAAGGTTTTCTTGGAAAGAAAGTTGAAACTGTTTTTGAAAATGAGGTTTGGGGATTATTTGTTAGCTTCATTTGGTATCAGTATTTTCCCTAATGCTCATCCCCACTGAAAATTGAAAGTCGAATGGATTTATTCTTCTTTGAACTTTAAACTTAGTGGAAGAATGGAATTATTTACTCTAAAGAACCTTAATTGAAGCACTATCAATTAATTTGTGATTTGCATACTGCTATAACTCCTAAACTAGAGGAACCTGAAACTAATTTTTTTTTAAGCCCTTACCTTCTGTCTTAGAATCAATACTGTGTATTGGTTCCAAGGCAGAAGAGCAGTAAGGGGTAGGCCATGGGGGTTAAGTGACTTGCTCAGGGTCACCAGTTGGGAAGTGTCTGAGGCCAGATTTGAACCCAGGATTTCCCATCTTCTGAACCTGGCTCTCAATCCACTGAGTCACCTAAATGCTGCCCCCCTAAAACTAATCATTTCAAATTCATCATACCCCCCTCTCTTTCCATCCAGGACCTAAAATGATATAACTATGTGTAATTGTATACATATATGCATATATAAATATAAATATAAAAACACTTTTAAAACTATAACTCTCTAAGGGACAGTAGAAGAATCTTTTCATCAATTCATTCTCTTGTCCTGGAAAAGAGGTTATTTAGAAAGAGCCCCAAATGGATCTCCTAGACTTTCCAGGAGACAAATTCATTTCTGTATCCTCAAGTAAAGACAGTACTTATCATTTTATTTCATTTCGAAAGCACAGTCCCAGTATGTAAATCTTCACCACATGCATGAGGACTGGGTCAGACTTTTGAGTTTCACTGAACACATGGAAACCACAGGAAGAAGAAACCAAAGGCAAATAGTTAACAAAATCCATTACACTAAGCTCAGGCCTTCTGAAATCTTCTCCTGCCATTTTATATTGTTCACCGGAATGTTCTTATTTTGTCATTATTTTTGTATTCTAGGGTATACTGGTAATACTGACGGAATGTTGCACTTGTTTGTTTATCTCTCTCTGTAATTCTTCCAAAAGGAAAGGAATTAAAATGAAAAAAAAAATTTAAATGATGAAATGGTTCAATGATTCCATTAGTAGAATTAATGTATTTTTACTTCACTAGTTTCTATTTACATTCTAGAATTTCAACTATAATAAGATACTTTTTCTATTAGTTTAAAAAAAATATTCAACTGAATCTGTGATCTCATCACAGATTAGATATTCCTTCCAGTGTTACTGATCATAACTCATTTAGGTCTTTCTTTCTTAGTAACAAACCCAAGATAGAAGGGTAAGGGCTAGACAAACTGGGTTAAGTGACTTGTTCAAGGTCACACAGCTAGGAAGAATCTGATGCCAGATTTTAATCCAACCAGGTCCTCCTGACTCTAGGCTGGCTGCTCTATCCATTAGGCCACCTAGCTGTCCAGACTGTATAATTAATTATCCAAGAACTCCCAGAGTTGACTAATGGTTACCTACTTAAAATATTGGAGGCCATCCTCATTTGTAGAAAACACAGGATATTTCTGAATGGTGATCCCTTGTCCTTTCCAAGTGAACTGCTGTCTTTTTTTGATTACACAGTAACATGACACCATCTTTTCTTCCCATTCCCCACAGGAGTTTCTTATCTGTCGTATGTCGAAGCCTGTTCACAGCCACAATTCTCCTCTCCGCTGCTCTATTTGATGACTTGCAGCCATAGAACATCGCCAGTAGAATACTGACATTAAGAGCATGAATCATGTAACCATGTTAACTTTTCTAAAAAAATAAAAATTATTAAATGAAAAAAAAATATAAAAGGATGGGTTCTTTGTTCCTGGGAGAAGTTTGGGGCCATCAAAAGAGTTTGGTGATTTCCCAATGGCAAACCAGTCCATTCTCCAACGTGAGGTCTATTTATTGTCTTTGTCCAAAATATATATTATATGTGTGTTTGTGCGTGCATACAGATACAGGGATGAATGGACCCTTTCTCTACCGTTCTACTTTTAATTCATCAGAAGTCCGATTTCCAAGGGTTGTTCACCTGTGAGGTAGAGTTCACCCCCTTTGTTCCTCATAGCCTGTCCCTACGCTCAAATAACATTCTTCCAAGACTCTCACTGAAACTTGTCTCTTGGAGCAAGGCAGGTTTTTGCTCGGCTCTAATAAGTACTTTAGAGTGTTTTCCACATGCTCATTAATCCTTAACATTCCTGCGTTAAGCGGTAATTCCCTTGCTTAGGCAATAAAGCAGAATTTATAATGTTATATTAAAGACAATTACAATGGAGTCAGAACTATCAAAGTTAAAGGACTTTGAAGTTACGGCTGCCCCAGAGTTCTTAACCCTGGCAGAGTGTACTGTAGCCTCTGAAAGGGGAGGGGGTCCATTTTGGGGGTCCTCCAATGAGATGGAGAGCAAATGTAGGGGAAGGAGGGAGAGATGGAAATTCCAGGTCCTGCCCTACCTCGTTACCAATTATACTTATTCGTTACCAATTATACTTATTCGTCTGGTTCCCATCTACCCAACTCAATGAAAAATGACAAATCCATTTGCTGCTCTGAGTCTCTCTAGAATGGCTCCAGACAGCTCTTTCAAAGGAAAAGGGTGAGGGGATACAAAATGAAGAGTATCTTCCATCTGGAACAGGGGTTCTTAACCTTTTTCATGTCACGATGATAATAGATAGCATTTTTATTTTTGAAAAATCATTTAAATTGGTCAGTCTTTGCCCTGCAGGGATTATTATGCCTATACTACAGATGAGGAAACTGAGGCTAAGGTTAAGTGACTTACCCAGGGTCACACAGCTGGTAAGTGGATTCTGCAGAATTTGGACTCAGGTTTTCATGACTCCAAGTTCAATATTCTTTCTTTATGGGCTTGCCTGTCTAGCTTTCCTGATTACTCCTTTCCCCTAGGATTATCTCTGTTTTATACTGTATAAATCTCATTAATATGTAATTATTTGCATGTTGTCTCCCCTCTTAGAAGGTGAGCCCCATGAGAATTCCAGAGATGGGCTCTATCTTTCTTTGTATACTCAGCAAATAGCATGATGACAAGGGTGTGGCAGGCACTTCTAAATGTGTTGATTTAACCCATAATGGACCCCTTTAACAATCCCAACTTACACATCTTAACTTTTCCTATAATAGAAGCATAAGAACTCCTCAAAATAATGTTTTTCAGTGCAGAAATTTTAAATGCACGGGATGAAAAGGATGACTAATTATATAGAAATAGCATATGAAAATCTTTCTAAAAAACCAAGCTATACCACAGATACTTCCTAGCTGTGTGACCCTGAGCAAGTCACTTAACCCCAATTGCCTAGTCCTTACTGATACTAAGTATGAATTCTAAGACAGAAGGTAAGGGCTAATAAAAAAAATAATTTTTAAAAATGTTCTTGGACTTTATGTTAAGAACCTCTGCTTTGTGCAGGTACATTATTTAATTAAACCTTTCTCCAAGGATATCTAATTAAGGGAACGAGTATGTGTGTGTGTGTGTGTTTCTGAATGGTCTCATCCTTTGATTAAACACTTAAGTTCTCCAATTTTCTCTATGACAGAAGCTAGACGTGAGCCTCCAAGAACAAAAATTATTTGCCATGGACCCTCACGTGCGTGACGCCATGCCTCTGGGAGAGAAAAACATCTGCCCTTATTCCTGACATATCCTACTGCAAAGTCTTTGGCTCCAATCGGCTGCCTCACGCTGTAAACTCCTGAGCAGGGACCAAGTTTGTACAATTGGCCGGACTCTTGTGGGCCAAATACTCGGTTGGAATGTATTTCTTAGAAAATAAACAGTATTTTTTCCCTTTGGTCCTAATCTGTTATTTCAATGGTGCCCACTGAGGAAATGTGATTTAGATCAGGAATTATTATATAGCTTAACATCTCAAAGCAATACCTGGAGGATACTGAAAGGTGACAGACAGTCAGAGTTCTAGAACTGGAAGGAACCAGGAATTAATCCCTTAATTAAAAGATAAAGAAATTGAGGTTCAGAGGAAAGGGAAACTGATTTATTTTTCCCTAGTCACAAAGGTAGAAAATGGCAGTGCTGAGATCTGAACTTGGGTCCCCTGACTCTAGATTCGGCATTCTGAATCGCTCTGTGGGGACTTGATCCTATCCTATAAAGGCTGAGGTGGGTTCTCTCTCCACAACTCCCAAATCCCTCCCTAGTTATTCACTCTCCATGGATCTAGAAACCAGCACATCCTTTGGTATGAGTGAGACAAAAGAATGATGGGCATTTCAGAGAAGTGCTAGGATTGGGTTAGAGAGCAGCAATGACTGCAAGACAGCATATGCCAGGCAGGGGCTAAAGGACAGCTGACTTACCCAAAATAGTAAGTGAAATGACATTTCAAAAATATTTAGAAATTATTCACTGACTCTTTACATGGGTATTGTTGTTATTGACCCATCTGTGAAAGCGAACGATTTCTAACCTGCTGGAATCAGCACCCTGGGATGTGGCACATTCCTTTCTGGAAGGCAAACTGAGATGAGGACAAGGATGATAAGGGAATGATGAGAAGGGGTCCTCTACTTTGTGGGTTTTTTTTTAAACCCTTACCTTCCTGTGCATCAGTTCCAAGGTAGAAGAGCAGTAAGGGCTAGGCATTGGGAGTTAAGTGACTTGCCCAGGGTCACACAGCTAGGAAGTATCTGAGGCCAGATTTGAACCCAGGATCTGCCTCCTCCAGATCTGGCTTTCAATCCACTGAGCCACCCAGATGCTACCCCCTTCCCCCTCCCCGCCGGTCCTCTACTTTGTAATTTAAGCTATAGGTTAAACTTCGAAGCACCCATCTGCAAATTTTTATACGTACTTGGCAGGTCAACCTCTAGGCAAAGTGATTGATAGTTTTGGGGGCAGCCCAAGAAATACTACTCTGCCTAAACACACTCAGCTACGGAATGTGCAGGCACACCCTTGGAACTTCATTTGGTACTCTGAAAAATGTTGGGTGAAATCATGCTTGTAGGGATAGTTAATTCTATAGGAAAAAAATGTTACGAATGGCTAATCCCCAGAATGATGTTATAACAAGGTTTTACAGTTTGGTTAATTAAGAGATAATCATTATCATTATCATTATTATTATTATAGCTAGCCTTTATATAGCATCTACTCTGTGCTAGGCAATATGCTAAGTATTTTATAAATATTATCTCATTTTGATCCTCATAAGTACCTTCAAGGTCGATGCTATTATTATCTCCATTTTAGGATGGAAGAAACTGAAGGAAACAGAAGTTAAGGGACTTGCCCAAGGCCACACATCTAGTAAGTGTTTCAGGCCCTATTGGAACTCAGGTTTTCCCGACTCTGTGCCCAGCTTTCCATCCCCTGAGCCACCTAGCTAATAAAATGATCATTGTGAAACAACTTCAGAATTCATGAAGGGACAGTAATTCATAGAATACACAGAGACTGACAAAAGGTAAGAGGTGACAGAAATGTTCTTCGTGGGGTCAAGAAAGAAGCTCAAATCATCTGAAGACTTCAGATATGGTAGTTAAAAATGTTTTATTTAATGGAGGGAAAAAAAAGTACCTAGTATTCTTAGTCACCAGAAGTTCAACTACAAATTAGATAATTAGTGCCATCTCATAGTCAGGCTGTTTTGTTAGACTCTAATTATATGAACTCCAAAATTAACAAAAAAAATTCAAAATGACCGTCTAGCAGGATGATTTTCTGGAGGGTTTAAGCCCAGAAGAGAATGTAGGCTCAGAGATATGGCCTCCTGACTTCCTCTGCTAAGAAGTTAAGACGCTTGTTGGTTGGCCACATTATACATTCCCGAGCTTTACACCTCTCAATAAGATCTGGGTCATTAGCTCTCGACAGTTTTCCTTGTAGATACTACTTTAAATAAAGGGATTCAATTTAGATATAATAAGATGATAAGGATGAGATGTTCTAAAATAGCAACACAAGCACCATAGATTTTGGAGACTTCTTAAGCAGCGAAAATGAAAAAGTCCTTTTTGTTTCTCTCAAGGCAGAATGGTACAAATGGTAGAAAGAGAAGGATGCTAGACTTTAGGTTAAAGACAAGACTGAAGCTTTGGGGCAGTGTCTCTTTCAGTTTATTTGCTCGTCTCTAAAAAGGGATGACAGGAATTCTACCATCTACCTCCCAAGATCATTGTGAAGATAAGACCTTCATTTACACTATAACATATTAGAAATCTCAGAATCTGACACTGTCTGTGCATTCTGTCTCCTTCCTTATCCTGCAGTACTGTTTGATAAAGTGCTCCCGAACTTTAAAATTAAATATCCCTGTTACTGTTTGAGGAACAGTTATATAAAGCAGGGAAAGAACACTGGATTTGCAAATATGTGACAGATTCAAAATCCTGATTGTGTGACCTGACCCAGTCTTTCTGTTTCAGCTTCCTCTTTGGTAAAGAGATAAGAGGGGGGACTCTACAGCCTCCAAAGTCACTTCCAGGTCTCAATCTATGATCCCATGAATTCTTCCTCCCAAAATGTTTATATGAGGAACTGAAACCCTTTATTGAAACTTATTCTATTTCATTGCCCAAAGAGGAGATGCCAATAAGGCATACATTGCCTTTTGCATATTGCCTTTTGTATTTTGGAATTTAAATGTTGAAACACTCTGTAGACTTAACTTTGAAATTTGTCAGAATTTAATGCTGATTTTATTTTATTTTGTCAATTGGAATAAAATAAATTTTTTTGTCTCTTTAAAAAAAAGATAAAGGTGTCCTAACTTATTATGCTTACTACATGGAGCCGAAATAATAAAATGTCAAAAATAATATGTATGAAATTAAATTGGAATACTGTTCAATTACAGTGAGACTTCTTATTTGTTAAAGCACTGATTCTGCAGGCCTTCTTAAAAGGGCCTCTCAACTGGAGGACAGATGTTTTTATCTACCATAGAGTCTTCCTCACCCATTGACATTACTTCCCCCAGGGGTATCCTATCTTCTTGGGATTCTTTGTTTTTCTAGAATTCTTTTATGTTTTTTCTATTTTGTTTTCTACTTTAAAAATTTTATATTTCCTTTAGGTTTTTATATAATTTGGCATTTCTTTTATAATATGTGTGTGAGTGTCTTTTAAAATTTAAAATCTGGCACTATTAATGTAAAGGCATTGAGGGGAACCCAAGCACTTTGACAAGAAAAATCTACTTTCTTTAGATAGTAGAGTAAGTCTAAACCATAAAAATACAAAACAATCACAACAAAGCAGATGCCTAAACAAGGAATTCATAGATGTATAATAACTACTCTATAGTTCATTAAAGCTCAGCCTCTAACTGCCTCCTCCTACAGGAAGTTTTTCTTGAATGAGAAAATAGGTTTTTAAGCTTCTTTTGTTAGCAGAATTAGACAAACTTCTTTTCTGTGACTCTTCTTTAGTTATTCCTTCATAATCCTGAAACTATCGTTAAAAAAAAAAAGTTTTCTTCTTTAAAATAAACTCAGTCTTCAATATCTTGGGCTTCTTTTCTTCATTCCAAGGAATTACTGCTTCAACTCCAGGCTTGATCTGGCTAGAATCCTGAGTAGGTTGGGCCATCCCATACTCTCCAGTGGAACTTGCTATGATTTTAGATTATATCTTCCAGTTTTCCTAAGTTTCACCAGCTTGCACAGCCCTCAGTGTTTAGACTTGCACGAACCTGGTAGAGAATGTAATCCCTGTACTTAAGAAAGCAGGAAATGTAAGAAACCCATGAGGCATTCAGCATGAATCTGCATGTCACTCATAGAGAAACTGTCACAGGCATGAATTCCCACCTTGCTGTGTGCTTATCATTGGTCCTAAACTACCAGGGAGGCTTTGTTTTCTTCTAGACATTTTAATATTTTATCTCAAGTCATCTCCAGTTCATTCAAGATAGGAACTCAGGAATCCGTTTTCTCCAGGAAACATCATGTTTGATCAAATAAAAGGAAAGCCTTTTAGATTCATAATCATAAATTATTCACAGAGTAAAATCACAGGATTCAGAGCTGTAAAGGTCTGCAGAAACTATCTAGTCAAACATCCTCATCATTTAGAAAAGGGAAGTACAGCTATGATAAGTGACTTTCCTAAAACCCTTCAAGATGTAGCAGTAGAACCAGACTATGAACTGAAGTCTCCTTACTCTTTTATTTTTATCTCCAGGGAGTGAAATATCTAAGTGCATAAAGAATAAGACTGGGGGCTGCTAGGTCACTCAGTGGAGTGAGAGCCAGAGTTAGATGAAAGGTTCCTGGGATCAAATCTCGCTTCAACTTTCTAGCTATGCGTCCTTGAATAAGTCAACCCCTGTTGCCTAGCCCTTACCGCTCTTCTGCCCTGGAACCAATAGAGAGTATAGATTCTAAAATGGAAGGTAAGGGTTAAAAAAACAACAACAAAACCAATGGAAACTTGGAATATTTAAAAATCAAGGACAAATGTTAACAAATATTGAGTCCCTGCTAGGCATCAAACACCATGTTAGGTAGTGAGGGAAGTCCAGAGATGTATAAGCCAAAGACAGAAGGAATTGATCAAAGGATATTTAGTCCTTGTCATCATAGAGTTTATAATTTAGTCAGGCAATGAGACAGGTACACAAATACTAAAATACAAAGTAATGTGTGATAAGTTCCTTGAGATTGGTACCAGCACTAGAGGAATTCAAAGGAGGGCTGGAAAATTTTTTGACAACAAGGGGGAAATCAAGAAGCTTCATGGAAGAAGTGTCCATTTGAGCCAGGGTTGGTAGAATTTATTTTAAAAAAGACTTAGTAGATGACAATCTTGTTTGTTTGTTTTTTATTCTCTCCCCCAAGGGAATGTAAAGGAATCTAGTTGAGACAGAGTATACAGCATGAAAAAAAGAAAGCAGTGGAAAGTAAAGCAAAAAAGATTGGGCCTAGAACCAGTATTAAAACCAATAAGGATTTTTCTTATTCCCCATTCCCCCAACCCCCTAAAGACAAGGCAATTTACGTCACGGGGGATAGAGGGTTCTGAGGTCCTGAGAAATAAAAAAACCTGGGCAAGATCATTGGTAGATGCCAATACGAGTACAGTTAGTGCTTTATGCATATGGGAGTAAGGGATTATATATATATATATATATATATATATACACACACACATATATATAAAATACACTAGTCTACAAGAAAAGAAATCTACCTAGATTACAAGAACATAGATTTAAGAGGCAGAAGGAATCATCTAGTACAACTCCTTCACTTTATAGAGGATGAACTGAGGCACAGAATCGCTAAATGACTAATTTGTCCAAGGTCAGAGTGACACAGGCAGCTTTTGAACCATGGTCTCCTGATTCTAAATCCAATACCTTTTCTACTATACTCAACTGTCTCCCATCTCTGCCTCAGGTCTGCCACTAACTAACTGGCTCTGCATTTGGGCAAGTCATGTTCCTTGCCTTGGTTTCCTCATCTGTAAAGTGAAGGCGTTGGCCTCAATTATCTCAGAGGTTTCTACCAAGGTTATAATTCTGTATCTATGGTATTTCTGTGCCCTAACCAGGTGAGTTCACACTAATTAAGCATCTGCTCCAAATGTCAACAGATGAGATCATCACAGTGGCCATACATCAAAAGTAATGCAAGAGAGACTCACTTTCTAGAAAATATTACGTCCATATCAGTCCTCCCCCGTAGTGAAATGTGGATGGGGCCACTGAGGGCTTTAGAACTTCATGAAAACTGAGAGAAAGAATGGGGGTCATGCCATTTTCCCACAATGAAAAAAGCTTTAAAAAAAAAAAGAGCAATCCTCTGGTATTCGGGCTTAATCACAGAAGGCAGGGTGACTTTTGTCATGCTAAGGATGTGCTTGAAAGGCTCACCTCAAGATCTTGAGCAATCCTGTCCTCTGCGACCAAAGCTGCTCATCTTCCCATTAATTCGGGGCCATGTTTCATTTTGCAATTTTCACACAGTTGTCCAAAGGGATTGAATTACATCTCCTTAAGCTGTCTCAACTGTGACAGCTTCCTCAAGCTGCAGCTAATGTACACAGCGCCAGTCACATCAACTGGATCAAATGACAAGAAGCACAAACTCATAGAGCTGCCATCGAGAAGCATCAAACAGACAACCCAGCTAGAAGCCTGAAAGTATTGTTTTATGTTCAGAAAAGAAAGAGAAAATGTTTTCAAAACAGAGGACTAAATATCTGGGCCACTGTCCTTCAGTGTTTATTTGGGACAGCTATGAAAAGGTGGGAGGGTGAAGAACAGCAGGGAGATGAGGATGTGGCTGCAGGGCTGAGTCTATTCATTGGCCACCTGGGACTGTCTCTCCTACTAGTCCCAACTCTCCTCAGCTGAGCAAGGCCAACAACACTACCATCACATGAAATCTTCTTCTCTTCTCTTCTCTTCTCTTCTCTTCTCTTCTCTTCCCTTCTCTTCTCTTCTCTTCTCGTCTCGTCTCTTCTCGTCTCTTCTCGTCTCTTCTCTTTTCTCTTCTCTCTTCCTCCTCTTCTCTTCTCTTTCCACATACATACACACACATATGTATGTATGTATGTATGTTTATAGGGACAGCTGGGTGGCTCAATGGATAGAGAGCCAGACCTGGAGATGGGAGGACTTGGGTTCAAAACTGGCCTCAGACTATCTACCTGTGTGACCCTGGTCAAATCACATAACCCCAATTGCCTAGATGTTATCACTCTTCTGCCTTGGAACTGACTTAGTATTGCTTCTAAGACAGAGGGAAAGGATTTAAAATATACATACATATATGGGGCAGTTAGGTGGTTCAGTGGATGAAGAGGCAGGCCTAGAGATGGGAGAACCTTGGTTTAAATCTGGTCTCAGACACTTCTTAGCTGTGTGACCCTGGTCAGGTCACTTAAACCTCATTGCCTAGCCCTTGCCATTCTTCTGCCTTGGAACCAATATATGATGTTAATTCTAACATGGAAGGTATGGGTTTAAATAAAATAAAATAAAATAAAATAAAATAAAAATATATACACAAATATATACATACATACACATACACATGTATTTATATATCTATATCTCTATATATCTCAAACATTGGTCCGCCTTTCTGGGCCCATCCTAAAGCTGAAAAAGTCAGTAAATGACAGAGAGCAATCTTCCGCTCTGATTTGGACCGAGATTGGGTTTAGACATAGACTCAGTGGATAGTTATAAGGATCAAATGAGATAACGTATATATGGATAGTACTTTGCAAACCTTGAAATAGCCTGGAAATGCTTTTTCTCATTTTTTTCTGATTCAAATTGATAAATAGTCGTGAAGTAAAATGAATCCTCATTGACTCTGGACTCAGAAGACACAAATTCAAATCTCGGGTCTTCTTCTGCTTAGCAAGCTTTGTGAAATCTTAGAACCAGAAGACCTAAATTTTAATCCCAACTGGGTCATTCATTTATCATCTGTGTAACTTTAGTCAAGGCACTTAATCTAAGCTTCAGCTTCTTTATCTATAAAATAAGAAGTCTGCATTTGACGACCTCTAGGTTCCCCTCCAGCTCCAAATCTCTGGTCTTATTGACCGTCTTGGTTTTAGTCTGACCACCTATATCAGGAGAGGTGGGCTGGAAATGATCTCCAAGATCTTTTCCAGGTCTGAATCCTATAATGTATTTCATGCAGGAACTTCATTACAAATTACCTCAGGTGATAAATCATTCATTTTTTTCACATTCCCAAAACTAGAGGGAGCTCCATACAATTACAGCTAAGGGCTATCATCTTGTGTTTGAATTAACGGGTAAGCAAACAGTGCCAGTTCCAAGCAGCAAGTTCCATTTGGGCTATTATTAGACAGGATAATAATATGCAGTATGATCGCAGATGAGAGAAAACTAATTTCATTGACCTTGTAGCCAAATGTACTAACTGTAGCTCAGGAAATGATACAGAGGCAACAATACCCAAGATGCTAATTTTATATTGAGATGAATTCAGTTTCTTCTGTCTTTACTAGGTAATGTCAATGGCATTCTCACCAATTCCCCAACAGGACTGGCATCAAGGGAGAGAAGAAGAGGTGAAGGTGAGTTGATGGCAGCAGCTTAATAATGAGAATACTTCTCTAGCCACTATGCAGGGCTGTTGATGGAGGGCAAGTGTCAGAGAGAACAGACAAGACTCTTGAATAGCGAGGGCTAGAACCCTAATGTCAGAATGTGATCATTCTGACAAATGGATGTTCCAGGTCTCTGTTACGAACCTAATATTGTTTTTCTACACTAAGAATTAATTGTCACAGCTAGCATTTGTAAAGTGCCTTTAAGGTCTGCAAAGCATCTTACAAATATCTCCTTTAGTCCTCACAACCCAAAAGGTAGGTGCCATTATTATCCCCATTTTTACAGATGAGGAAACTGAGGTAGAGGTTAAATGACTTTCCTAAGGCTACATAGCTAGTAAGAGTCTGAGGCAGAATTTGAAATTGGGTCTTCCTGACTCAAAGCCCAGCTTCTATCTACCATTTATTCTTTAGTCAAATAATAAAAGCAAGTTTTACATCCTCTACAACCACTCTGAATATTTTGAAACATCTTGGTGGATAGGAACATCAATCTAGTTCTTCAGTGAACAAACCTGTTCTTCATCAGACAAAATGAGATAGAAAAGCTACCCAATAGTCTCAGGGATATTAAAAAGTAAACAAGGCCTTAGAAATGCTTTTCAACATTTTTTAAATATTCAATAAAATAGAAGAGTAATTAAAATGAAATAAATGAAATTGTTTTAAATTAAACAAAAAGCTAACTTCCTGCTATATTACATTGTCATAAACAAATGAACAAACCTTTGTAAACTCTGCAATATTTATTTCATTTTATTTTTCATAATATTTTAATTCTCTGGCATTTTAGCTGTTTTGGAGTTGGGGAGTGGGCAACAGTGCACCATTGAATTATTTCAATCATAAAAAGTATACCAAGGTTAAAATAAGCCTTAGTTATTCTTTATTACAATAATACCTTAGAAAGTATTTTCCCCCAATAATCATCTTTACAGTGCAGTGCAAAATTTTTCTAAAATGCTGTGCCAACTCTAAAATATGCATCACCTCAGCACTTCTCTCTTTAAATTTAACATTTATTATCAGAATATCACAAATGGCTGGCAGAATGTGCTACTAAGTAGGTATTCTCCCAATGTGCATGGAGTGTGAAATCATTAGCTTTCCAAAAATGCAAGGTTTGGGTGGTTGTTTGGTTGAGGGTAATGTCTTTCAAATTCAGCACTGGGTTACATGAGGAAATTCAGTGTGCAGAATGTGTCAGCTTTGGTTGGATTCCAAATCTCAGATTAGAGCTCTGCAGGGAGTGGAGAACTGGGGGTCAACAGTATGCTGAGAGTCTGTGCGATGGAATGCACTGAACTTCCCTCTACTGCTCCCCAGGCCTCTAATTAAAGATGTGGGATGGACGGGCACCAAAGAGGAAGAAGAGTGAAGGATGCCACAGGGAATCTAGGGTGGGTGGGATAGGGACAAACAGAATGAGAGTTTCTATCTTCAGAGACCTTTAGATCTTGGCACAGCCTGGATTTAACTTGCCTGATGCCTACCAATAAGGGAGCACTTTCCCCCCCCCCCCTTTGGTAGAATAATGAGGATAAAGGGAAAATGTATTCTGCTTAAAGGAAAATGACTATGATTATTCATCTTGAAGGGGCATAGTTGATGAAGCACTGGGCTTAGAATCAGGACGATTCATCTCCATGAGTTCAAATTCAGCCTCAAACACTTACTGGCTATGTGACCCTCAAACTCTATTTGCCTCAGTTACTCACCTGCAAGGAAATAGCAAAGCCCTCTGGCATCTTTGCCAAGAAAACCCTGAATGGGATCGAGAAGAGTCAGACATGACTGAAAGGACTCTACAGAAACAGCAAATTCATCTTGAAAGGTCCAACAAAGGGAGGGAAAGGAATAAAGGATATAGGACTTGTGTTTGTTTTTCAACTTCCTCTTAGCTAATGCTTTACAAAATTAACAAATGCTTATGCCCTTGATTATCCATTAGAAGCAAGACCTTTATCAGAATCCTGGCCTCCTTCTGTCCTCCTCTCTATTCTAAGTATACATGCAGATGAGGGAACAAAATTAAAAAAGATATGGAAGTCTTTTGTGTTGAAATGGTTCATAGATATTTTCCTACTTCCAAGTTTATTTTCACCTAAATGCCTTCCTTCCACAGTGATATCTATAGCTATACTATAGAAATAAGAGGAATAATGGTGTTTATATAACCCTTTTTGCTAGATGCCTCTTTTCTCTTTCCTCTCTAGGTCTTTCAAGTTCATTCAGAGTTAAGACTAGAGTAAAGTATTCTACTGGGGTCTGTACAATAAGTCTCTTTTCTTGTGTGTTTACTCTTCTTGGTAAGACTTTTCAAACGCGATTGCTTTTCTAACATTCACTTAGGAAAAAAAGTAAAGAATTTTCCTTCTGGGCAAATAACTCATAGGAGGAAATAACTCTCAATATGAATTATTTCAATGGGATCCTTGAAAAGTGTATGAATAAAGATTCATGCTGAACCTCTAGGCTGGCTGGTTACCAAGATTCATCTTGATGGATTTTTTTTTTTTAATCAGGAATTACTTCAAGGATATTTATAAATAAAGTCATAATGGGTGGAAGTTGACGGGGGCAGATTTCATCTCAATTTAATGAAAAAATACTAAACAATTATAAAAACTATCCTAAAAAACATAATGAGCTGCCTCTGGAGGTGATGAGTATCTTGTCACTGAACATATTTAAGCAGAGTAGATTCATCCTAAAGGGAGAAGATTAAACTAGAGGATCTTGAAGGTTTCCCCTGACTCTTTAAGTTTCTAGTTTGTCTGGAATGGATAATGCCCTGAACTAGTCAGCTTTACTCACCATTATTCTAGATTCGTGGAAATCGAGTTCTTTAGTGAGGGTTGGGACTTCCCCAGAGTTTGACGAAATAGAATATACTTTCTCAAGTGAATCTTTAATTAAGAAAAATATATATATATACATATGCATGTATAATTCTTTAACCCATATCTTCTCTGTCTAGAATGAATGCTGTTATTAGTTCCAAGACAGAAGAGCAATAAGGGCTAGTCAATGGGGGTTAAGTGACTTGCCCAGGGTCACACAGCTAAGAAATATCTGAGGTCACATTTGAACCCAGGACCTCCTGGTTCTAGATGCAGCTTTCTATCCACTGAGCCTATTAGTTACCCCAATTAAGAATATTTCTGATGAAGACTGAAAGGATCAAGAAGAGGCAAACCAGTGCATAAGCGTTATCTCATGTCTGCCAGGAAGTACAATGGAACAAACCTGCCATTGGATTTGAGGGGTGTCAAAAGATCTGGTTTCAAATCCTGGCTTTTCTACTAATTACCTGGCCACTGGAAAATCATGTATGTTCATTAAACCTCAGTTTCCTTATCTGTAAAACAGATAATACATTATTAACAATATCAAAAAATTAGGAAAAAATACTTTCTAATCTTTTTAATAAACTGAATGAGTGTGGAAATTCTCTCTCTCTCTCTCTCTCTCTCTCTCTCTCTCTCTCTCTCTCTCTCTCTCTCTCTCTCTCTGTAATGGAATGTATAATGTTGGGGCTGGAATAAGGCTCAAAGTCATGGAGTCAAATCCCTTTGTAATACTAAAATTAAACCTAGGGAAGAGGTAATTTATTTACTTAACTGTCTAGTGTAAAGTCCAGGGCTCGAGCTAGTAGGTATTTAGATATTTGTTGAATTGAATTGTTGCATGTGATCCAATGATCCAGTCAGAGAATGGGCTGATCTGGGTTTAGAATGAAGGTCTCATGGTTCCTAGACCAGCATACTTTGTACTGAATTTGAACCATGAGCCATTAATTAGTAAATTGGTTTCCTGATAGTTCTCTTGAACTGCTCTTAGAGATAAAACTATCGTCTTCCTATGGGAAAAGGATCCTGATTTCCTTTCCCACACATTCTGACATAATGCAGAAGATGACTTGTGGTTCCTTCACTTCCTCCTCACCCCTGAGAATAGAAAGATGGCAGAAGAGTTTCTGCATGACATTCTAGCATCACCATCATTTACTAAAACCTGCCATGTCATCCTCACTGCAAGACTAATCCTCTAGCTACTAGGTCATAATGTTTCTTGGTAAGATCTTTTTGTTTTGTTTTCAAAATGACAGCCGAGATATAGTATAAATGAGAAGACAATTGACTTACGTTGGGATTTTACAATTAAAGAGGCTGGGACCCATGACATACATAAAATTTGCTGGAATGGTCTATGAATGAGGAGGAGGAGGAGTAATGATAACAACTAAAAAATGTTTGCATTCAAGTCCCTCATTATTCTCATCTTCGACCCCTTAATATATTGCTTATAATATATAGTTAATAAATGGCTGTCAAATGAATAAATGAAATCCCCTCAGCAAAATGTGGGTGTTGAGGTCTATTGCAAGTGCCTAAAGAATCTGTAATTGTCATCATCCACCAATCACTTGCCCACTTGATTCATTTATGATCACTCTGAATTCAGAACCACTGAAAGTCATCCCTGATCAGATAGATAATCTGTTGCAAATGCAGAAACTATATTGCTTAAACCTTTATTGTTTAGTTGTTTTTCAGTCATGTCCAACCTTTTGTAATCCCATTTGGGGTTTTCTTGGCAAAGATATTGGAGTAATTTGCCATTTCCTTCTCCAGTTTATTTCACAGATGAGGAAATTGAGTCAAATAGGGTGAAGTGACTTGCCCAGGGTCAGAAGTCTCTGAGGACACATTTGAATTCAGTCTTCCTGACTGCAGGCCTCACTCTATCCACTGTTTCTTTTAGCTTTTTACAGAATGAAAAGAAAAGGATCCTTTTTCTTTAGAGTGACACTTCCTGTCTGGAAAGAAATTAGAATGTCCCTTAAATAACATGACATGTGCATTGTTTTTGCAAATTTGATGCCAATTTGGGGAAAGGAGTATATGTTTGGGAAGACTTTGTAAATATAGCCAAAATGTCAATTATAGCAAAACTTATAGAGGAAATTTAAAAATATGTCGTTTCCCATCTCATAAAAATTTGCAGTCTCCTTCCATTTTCCCATATGCTTAAACAGAGAATTATAGGTAGGGCTTATGTTTTAAATAAATATGGCTTTTAAAATGCGCCATAGTATTTACTCATTTATTAAGTATCATCAGAAACTGGGCTAAATATAGCAGGGATTCACTGACAGGAGTCAAGACAGCCCTTCACTTGTTTCATGAGATGTTTGGGCAGCCTGTGGGTGCATATCTAGTGGATGCCAGTGGATGAAAGGTAAGGAAAGCAAAAAAAAAAAAACAAAAAAAAAACACAAACCCCCCCCCCCAAAAAAAAACAATGAACAAGAGCATGAAGGATGATGACTGTGTGGGAGTATGGCCAGGAATGGACTGGAGCAGCTTGAGATGCCTTGTGAAAGATGTAGCAGATGGGAGAGTTGTGCAGAGAGAACATGAGAGCAACTCTGTGCACAGACTGTGGTGAGGGGAACAAGACTGGTAATGTGACAAAAGACTGCTATAAGAACTAAACCCATACAGGAGCTGGAGATGTTAAACCTTCCAATCAGGCCACAATTACCCTCTTCATAAGGCAAAGACTTCTAGGAGTCTGTGGGAACCGTGCCAAACACCAGGGTAGAGAAAAAGGACTCAGTAGAAAGGACTTTCTCAATTGCTTTCTTAAGGGCACCAAGAGGATTTTTTTTATTTGCTCCTTTACTGTTGAATGCTTTGTTAGGCTGAGTGCTTGAAAGTGGAGCAGGAGGGAAGTACGATCCTCAGTAAATGTTTAGTAAATGCTTGTTGACTCAGTCATTGAAGTAATTTGATGGGAAAGCCAAAGAAGCCAAATTTCTGGTGTTCTTATGGGAATTTTTGGTTTGGGGCAAGAGCCACAGAGATGGTTATCAGAGAAAGGCCCCTGAGATTGAGTCTGGTCAGGGTCTCATACACAGGTTAAACTAGATGTGCCAATTCATAAGTATAGACAGGTTCACCTTAACTGTCTTTGTTCTTTCCCCAATTGGCTAATTGGCAAAAGAAAAGATAATCTACAGCACATCTTCCTTTTATTAGTGCAAATTAGCAATGTTCTACTATACTTTAATTGAGTTTCTCTCCTAATAAGGGTTACTTTGTAAAGATTAAATCTCCAACCACTAGTGGCAATTAAGTAGCATCGTGTTACTCTTACAAAAGTAATGTCTCTCTGCTCACAAAATTCATCATTGATCTAAAAAAGCTTAAAAGTCTAAGAATCTCAATATAACTTCATCTCTGAGAGCAACCCCAGCTCATCTCATTTTGCAGCCTAGATCAGGAGTTCTTAACCTGGAGACCCCTTTGATGACTGTGGGTAGATTTCAGAGAAGGGCACTACTGTGGACCAGACTCTGGGCTGAACTGTGTGCAGATTGGGGAGGGAAGAAAATTATTTCCCCAAATGCTTAATATACAGGCAAAAGGTACCAATAAAGGTTACTAATCATGAAGAAAACTAAATGATTTGAAAGATATATTCCAATTCCATTTCTTGGAATAGATTTCCACAAAGTTGCCACTAAGCCCATCTGAGATTCTAATCACATTTTCCATTCTTCTCATCCTAATCTCACTTTGCTAGACAAGGTGTCCAGACACCTTGGACCAAAAGAAAGAATATTTACTTAAAGTTTGAAGTTGAGGCCAAAAAGGGACCCAATAATTGCTTAACACTAATTCTGCTATGGAAAGATAAGTGATGCAGTAGATTGAGTGCCAGCTCTGGACTTAGGAGGACCTGAATCTAAATCTGGCCTCAAATACTTCCTAGCTGTGTGACCCTAAGCAAGTCACTAAACTTTGTTTGCCTCAGTTTCCTCATCTGTAAAATGTGATGAAGAAGGAATGGCAAACCACTCTGGTCTCTCTCCCTCTCTCTCTTTTTTTTAAAAACCCTTACCTTATGTCTTAGAATCAATACCGTGTATTGGTTCCAAGGCAGGAGAGTGGTAAGGACCAGGCAATGGGGGTTAATTGGCTTGACCAGGGTCAAACTGCTAGGGAGTGTCTGAGGCCATATTTGAACCCAGGACCTCCCATCTCTAAGCCTGGCTCTCAATTGACTGAGCTACCCAGCTGCCCCCACTCTAGTATTTTTGCTAACAAAGTCCCCAATGGAGTGGTCACAAAGAGTCAGATAGGGCTAACAAACAAAACAACAATTCCTAGAATAGGACCAGTGGGAAAGGCTAGATTAGATAACCTCTCAAGAGTCTCATCAATTCACTTTCCAGATGCTATAATTCCCTTATATTTCACAAAAGAGATTTCCAACTTTTTTGAATTTGTAATATGGTCTAATTTCAAAACACAGCACCCACATCTATGAAGCATTTTAATTTAATGGTGTAGAGTAATTGAATCAGTTCAAGAACACCTTGATATATTTATGCATATTCTGAGGTATTAAAAAACTAAGTTGGGAAAATCACTCTTCTGGAATCACATTCCTCACTGGACAGCCAGCACGTCTTTCTATCAGCATGACAAGTTCTCAGTAGTTGCCCCAATCATTCATGATGACTAAATATTCACTCTTCAATCTCTGCCTACATCTAATCTGTGGCTTTTAAGTCACTTGCCTTTAATGTGACATTTCAACATGGAAGCATGTTGGCAATTTCAAAAATATGCCAAAAAAATCTGAAAACAACCCTCTACATGATTAAAAAAAAGTTTCAAATATATTTTTGAGGTCGTTGAAATTGTGGTCATGGTAATAGCCTGAGTTTAGTTATATGGGGCACTTAAAAATTTGTAAAATACTTTATATACACTTATCTTTTTGCATCCTTATCATTCTGCTCTTATAAGGACTGGACCTACGATTACACTGGCATGCATAACTCCCAGGTGAGGAAACTTCCTTCACCAGGGCAGGTTGGCACCCTTTCCAAAATTTATAGTCTTACAGATTTGCTGCATACACTGAGAGAACAGATGACTAAGGGTCACATAGCCAGTGTGTCGCAGGGGCAGGACTAGAACCAGCTTTCCACTGATCAACTATGATGCATGTCCTTCCCCGCCTACTTTATACACAAGGAAACTAAGGATCAGGAAAGTTAAGTGACTTGCACAGGACCACACAGCTAGGAAGTGTTGGAGGCCACATTCCAATCCTGGTCTAACTGATGCCAAATCCAAACTCATCTCACTGCTTGAGTTGTACGGTTTGTGTAAAATCCAATATAGGAACAACTAAACGTTGTGAACAAATATATTAAGCAGAGATCATGAGAATTAGAATTTTCTCCTCTTCATAAAGTCTTTGCTGAGAGTTTCTTTTAATAGAGAGCTCTCCTGGTACATTTAACTGTTCATTTACAGATCATTAGCTGCTTGACAGGAGAGCTTCAGGGCACACAAGCTTAAAGCTAAAGTGTTAGGAACTTCTGCCAATTGAAGATTAATCAGAAGTGACAATACAACAGCTCTAAACTTCACTGTAATATAATGGGGGAAATCAGATTTACCAAAACAAATCAGAATATTTGTGACTTTTCAAATATGCAAAACAAGGGAGTACTTGGAGCTGTAGTATCAAGAGAGTTGTTTCTAGCTTATTGGATTCCAAACCTAATGGACATTTCTGAAATCTTTGGTGGAAGGAAGACTCGGCGGCACCGTTAGCTCTTTTTCTCTTTTAATATTCACCCAGGCTTACAGGAAGTTCTGCTTACAATAATAATTTATAAAGCTTTAAATTGTGGGTAACTCAAGCTATGCCAATAGGAGATAGAGATGGCCTGAGTATATGAAATAGCCTGATTATCAGAAGCCTAAAAGTCGGGCAAGACTCTCCAGTTTCTACATTGCAGAATCTTTCACCCAGATGCTTGATTTTCTCCTCTTCCCATTCCCCCTCAGGTGGAGCTGCTATTGAGCAATGAAATGGTCGAAGGAGGTCGAGAGAAAGGAAGGGAGAAAAGGGGGCAGGAAAAAACGAAGGCCGAGGTTGGTCTACAAACTCAATTGTCCATTCCAGTCAGTTCCGTAGGTTTATTCAGGACTCATCTTCAAACATAGAAATAACTTTCTTCTCTTCTCCCTTGGAAGGGTGTATATTTTCATGAACCTCCTTCCTCTTCTCTAAAAAGGAAACACAGATTCTCATCCACAAGGGACTCTGGTTTCCTTCTTGCTCTGGTCTCCTGACACCCTGCAAATCTACTGAACAGAATTGAGGATAGATTCATCTACTGATACCTAATCAAAGATAAGAACCTGCTCTTGTTTTTAAATCAAGCTAAATGCAGACTAGTAAACTATTGGGCAACTAGATGGCTCAGTGGACAGAATGCCTGGACTGGAGTCAGGAAGACCTGAATTCAAGTCCAGTCTCAGACAATTATTAGCTGTGTGACCCTAGGCAAGTCATTTAATCATCATTGCCTCAGTTTCCTCATTTGTAAAATGATCCAGGGAAGGAAATGGCAAAACAGTCTAGTATCTTTGCCAAGAAAACCCCAAATGGAGTAATAAAGAGTCAGACAACTAAAAAACAAGCCTCTTTCTTATTGCTTAAATCCATCTTCATTCTGTACTTTTCATCACTGAATGCTAATTCTAGAGACTGAAAAAGATGTGATATTCAGTCCCTGCCCTCAAGGAGTTTATAATCAAATGGGTGAAACAATATTCAAACAAATGTATCAAAAGCAAGTTATATATAGGATTGGCCAGATAGGTGGCACAGTAGATAGAGTGTTGGACTTGGAGTCAGGAAGACCTAAATTCAAATTCAGCCTCAGGCACTCGCTAGCTATGTGATCCTGAGCATGTTGGCCAACCCTGTTTGCCTCATTTTCTTCATCTGAAAAGTGATCTGGAGAAGGAAATGGCAAAACATTCTAGCATCTTTGCCAAGAAAACCCCAAATGGGTTCTATTTCTGGGCTTTCGAGATTGCCTGGTTAATGAACACTACTGTGTAGTGGAGTAGGCTCTGGGTTGGAAGTGGAGATGGATGTCCTTGATTTGGAGCTATAATGGGCATTAGAGGTCCCTTAGTCCAACCTCTCTTTTTAGAGATGAGAAAGCTGAGACCCAGAGAGGTGAAGCACCTTGCCTAAAGTCACATAGCAACTAAGCATTTATGTAACTCGTTTTTTAAAAGATTAACTGCTCACATCTAGGTCTAAAGCAAAGTGAGTCTCTCTCCAATTTAAATCCTCCAGCCATGGGTCAAATGGGAACTAGCAAATATTTCCTCTATGTTCTTTTCCCAGGAGGAGGGAAGGAAGCTGAGTTTTGAACAGTTAAGAAGAGGAAGCAGAAACAATGGTGGCCCATCTACTTTGGGTGGCCCAAATGATTTCATTTGTTTACCAAACACTTACTTACTGGGTGCCTTCCACATTTACAGTACTCAGTTTAGACTTCAGTTAAGATTCAAGACAGAAACAAATGAAAAGTGAGATGCCACGAGAGAGTTAAATAGTCATACAAGTCAACAGCACAGGACCTGAGGCTGACAGTCCCTGATGAAATGGTACAGATAATGAGACTTTTGGAAATTCAAAGGTATGTGGGGGGAATTGCTCTTATTTCATTTATTGAGAGAAAACTCCATGGAAGAGGTGGGACTTAAGGTGGGATTGAAAAGTTAGGAGGGTTCAACAGAAAAATAGAATGGGGGATTTGTGGGAGTAATGGTGGAGGAGAATACTGTGTGCACAAAGTATGAGCAAAAAGTTCCTAGGGCAAGGGAGCATGATACCTGGGGACATTGAGAAGATAAGAAGATAATGGTAGAAAATAAGTTTGGAAAGGCTAACTGGGACCTAATTAAAGAGAGTCTTCAATATCTGCTAAGGAATCTCAACTTTTTCCAATTTTTTTGGCAGATAATGGGAATCAAGTATTTCTCAGCAGAGCAGCAGCATGAATGAATACGTGTTTAAAGAGAAGCTAAAGAACTGAAATGGCATGTTGGCCAATTGGGTGAGTAGAGAATAGAAGGAGAGAAGTTAAACTCAACAAGTTCAAAATGGAAGCCATATTCTTCCACTCTCCCAAACCTACTCTTCCTCCTATCTTCTCTTATTTCTCTTATGGTCATCTCCATTCTTCTTTTTCTTGGTTTAATCATCTTTAACCCAGATCATCCAGTGGTAAGCTGGACTAGCAAAGGATATCAAAATACCATGGAAAAAGGAGTGATTATTACACGTGACAAAAACTGAAGAAGACCTAATAAAATAAAGAGGAAGACACAAGCAAAGTAAAAGTTTGAATATTTTCTGGAGGAGTGAAGAAAAGATGTTTAGAGGAATAATTTCAAAAGCAGGAGGGGTCATAATGGGGAAATTAGGCAACACAAGGGAATTGGATGCTTCCTGTTGGAGGGAAATGGGGTCACAAGGAAAAAAGAATAAATAACGTTAAGTGAAAAGAGAATGAAGTTGAGGGTTATCTCTACTTCAAAACCTTACCAAAGGCCAGGTATAGGTATAGCATGTCTAATAGAGGCTACTTCCTCCAGGTTGAGTTGGGTGGAATGGGGGATGATATAATATAGGTCAGGTAGGAGAAAGTATAGTGAGAGATGGGAAAGGTACAGAGATCTGAGAAAGGCAAAGACAAACAGGCGAGAGAAAACTAAACAACAAAGACACTGGAGAAAGAGGGCAAAAGTGAGTCTGGGCAGGGCAGCTAGGTGGCTCAATGGATAGAGACTCAAACATAGAGGCAGGAGATCCTGGGTTCAAATCTGTCCTCAGACACTTCCTAATTATTGGCTCTGAACAAGTCAGTTAGCCCCCATTGCCTTGCCCTTAACACTCTTCTACCTTAAAACAAATATATGGTATTGATTCTAAGATGGAAGGTAAGGGTTAAAAAAATATGAGTCTGAATGCAATTATCTCTGTATTCATCCTCTAAAGGCAATAGATAATGTGTAGGGATAAGGGTAACAGTATAGGTTAGGTTTATAGAGGTAGAAGGCAATGTTGGCAGGCCAGAAACTCTTTTCAAGATTAACACAAATATTTTTTATTCTCAAAAGAAAGAATAAGTGGTACATCCTTTGCTGGATCTTTGTTCAAATCCAGACTCTGCTATTTTGCAAGCTTTGTCTGAGGCTGAATTTGAATTCAGGTCTTTCTTCTTGACTCTAGGTCTGATACTCTATCCACTAAGCCTCCTAGCTGCCCTTACCCCATAATCTACCTTGTAATCTTAGGGTATCTAAGTGGAGCAGTGGATAGAGCACTAGATGTAGAGTCAGGAAGACTTGAGTTCAAATTCTGTCTCAGAAATTTATCAGAACCTTAGGTCATGAGGAATCAGACACAACTGAAAACAGCAAGCCTCTGCTCTCATGGAGTTTACAATCTGGTAGGAAGGTATGACAAAAAAAATTATATATATGTATATATATATGTATATATACATCCATATAAGTTATAGGTTTAAAAAAGGTACAGATAAAGTATGTAAAGTTGGAGAGAAGGCAGAATACCTCCAGAGAATTTCCTTTTTGCCTTTCTATCCCCAGGGAGTAGCACAGTGCCTGGCATATAGTATACACTTAATATATTCTTTCTGATTTGTTGATTCATTGAAGATGAATATATTGGCATAAACAGTAAATATTAAAGATAAGATTCTCACAAAATAGTAAAAACATTAACAGAAATGCATGCTGGATTATCAACCTTTCTCTATTCTTTACATACTCTCCTTTTCTTTTTAAAAAAAAATACTACGAGATCCTCTAGTATCTACACTATGAAAACCCTTTGAAAGAAAAGGAAGAAACCTATTATCATCTATGGTACAATGACTTTCTGGAATGCCTTATAAGGTTCCCTTGTTTTGTTTCCCCCTCTCTCCTTAAACCCGGTTATACTCGTTTGACATAATCAGCCAAGGCTTCAACTTTCATCATCCCTGTGTACAACTCTGTCAGTCTGACAAACTTCATACTCGTCTTTCATTTCATATTCTGTCCGTCCCTCCCTCCCGCCAGCATTAACATTTTAATATCAGTTTAGAATGGGGCCCTTTTGGAAAGCCACTCTTCTTCTTTCCCTCTGCATGGTTTATCGATATGACAACATGGGGAAAGGGGGGGCATCAAACTCCCCAAACATCACTAGGATATATATTAAACATCCTGGCTCGCCGGCTCGCCAGCTCGCCAGGTGGAGAAAAAGACAAATGACATCATGGTTGTCATCTGAACCTCGGGCATGTGATTGATAGGAAATATCTTTCACACAAATCTAGAATTACATCAAAGTGTAAATGTTCTCCCCATACACACAAAATTACATTCCAACAGCCCCTGTCCTCCCATACGAAACCAAACTCTTCTGCACTCTTTTTGGAATAACAAATTTATCCTCAACTTTGCATTCATTCAATCATTCCTTTTTTGAGAAAAAACAAAACCCTTACCTTCTGTCTTAAGAGTTGAATCAAGTATCATTTCCAAGGCAGAAGAGCGGTAAGGGTTAGGCAACTGGGGTTAAGTGACCTGCCCAGGGTTTACATAGCTAGGAAGTGTCAGAAACCTCATTTGAACCTAGGGCGTCTCATCTTGATCCACTTCGCTGCCCTCCTGCATTCATTCTCATATGACCAAGTGACAAGAATAAAGCATTAGAAGAAATTAGTAATTTTCATCTCAAAAAGGTTTTACCAGTTACTTTCTGAATTTTTACATTCCAGCAGGAGAACTACATGTCAATAGTTTTCCAGTTAGAAAAAAATTAAGGTATATATGTGATCTAGTTATTGATTGTTAGAGTTTGAAGAGAACTAAGAAATCATCTAATCTCCTTATTTTTCAGAAGAGGAAACTGAGGACCACGGAGGTAATGATTTGCCATTGGTCACACAGGTGACTGACTATGAATTTGAACACAGGTCCCCTGCCTCCATCTCTGTCACTCTTTCCACAGGTACCATGGTGCCCTCCATTAAAGACCTGCCTTGGTTCAAAAAGCACAGGGGGAGTCAGAGTCAGTAAGGAAAAAAGACCCTTGTGATCTCTGTTCTGGGCACACTCCACTGATATATCCTCCTGCCTAATATCAGTATATGAAACAAAACAGTAGCATTGATGTGGAAAATACTCCAAAAGGCCCAAAAGAATGCATCAAACCAATCTGTTTAGACTTTTCAGCAGTCCAACATTCTGTATATTTTTGTCCCTAAATTATACATAGTTGGAGCTCCTTGAGAACAGAGACTATTATTTGTCTTTTCTTTGTAGCCCCAGACCTTAGCACACAGTAGGTACTTTTTTTCTTTTTTTTTTTAAACCCTTAACTTCTGCGTATTGGCTCCTAGGTGGAAGAGTGGTAAGGGTGGGCAATGGGGGTCAAGTGACTTGCCCAGGGTCACATAGCTGGGAAGTGTCTGAGGCCAGATTTGAACCTAGGACCTCCCGTCTCTAGGCCTGACTCTCAATCCACTGAGCTACCCAGCTGCCCCTCACAGTAGGTATTTTTAAAAATTGAATTGGCTGAGTTGACTTACTGCCATGTTTCATGGCTAAGAAAACAAAATGATGGAAACTTAAATCCATGACAGCAAATAACAATTACATTCATAAACCACCAATAAATTGTTGAGAACCACAATAAAGGGGATCTTACATTCTGACGGCAGCCTGACTTTGGTGCAGCCCATTTCAAGGTGTGTGAACTTCACAAGTACTTGTAAAATGTAAATGCCTCCTTAATTATTGACAAGCAGCAACAACTCTACTAGTAGAGTGTAGAATTTTGTCATTCCAAAGGGATCCTTAATATCCCAGAAGTGTTTGGTTTCGTTTAAGAGGGTAGGAGTTGTCGAAAAGTAATTGTATGTGTAGGGGAAGAGCATTTATACTTTGGTGTAATTTTTGATCTGTATGATCCTAATTAACAGTTGATTAGGAAAAGGAAATTTTCAAATTTGGGGTGGTGGTGCAATTTTAATCCACATACTACTGTTGATCTTGGGCCATTCTATTGAATTCATATTTATTATATATTTATCATGGTACATGTGTAACCCAGATCAAATTGCTTAACTATCTCCAGGAGGGGAGGGGAGGAGACAATTTGGATCTTATAATTTCAGAAAGTGTATGTTGAGAATTATTATTACATATAATTGGGAAAATGTAATCTCTTTTGAATAAAAAAAAGAAAAAATACTTTTTATATTCAAGGCAATAAAGATACAAAAATGAAAAAAAAAAGATAGAGCCTTTCCTTCAAGGAACTTACAATTTAGTATGGAGAGTAAGATATGTATGTTCAGTCATTTTTTCTGTGACCCCTTTTGGCATTTTCTTAGCAAAGGTACTAGAGTGGTTCAACATTTATTTCTCCAGATAAGATGGGGAATGTGAGACAAAAAAAGTTAAATGACTTGCCCAGGGTCACATGTCTGGTTGAACTCAAGAAGATGAGTCCCTTTTTGACCGCAGGCCAGGTACTCTACCCCCTGGGCCACATAACTGCAATTTTAACAAACCCAAGTGGCATGTAATTCTAATGACACAAGCCTTCCCAGAAAAAAAGGCTAAGAAAATATGTCTACTTCACTTTGCAGCAATGAAGGACTGTGGGTACTGAACACTCTATGTCATCAGGCTCAGTTGATATGCCAATTAGTTTTGTCAAACTACCTTCCTACCCCACTTTTTTTTTTTTAATTCTTAGTTTCAAGGAATGGCTCCCTGAGTAGAGATGGAAAGAACAATATTTAGAAATGGGGGTGATGTAAAGATAAACTCTATCAATAAAATTATTTTTAAAGGAGCAATAATAAAATGAAAATAGGGATGTGGATATAAAGAAACAGAAGGAAACTTGGGATGCCTTTCTTTTTGCTGCCAAACAGTTCAAAATTCTTAATTACTTGTGAAAACCTCCTGCTAGCTAGAGAGAGGAACATTTTGTTATCTACTGAGATCTGCCTGGGAGCTTTGGGGTTTTCTCAGGGAAAAAAAAAAGAGAAAAAGAATGCAAAAGGTTTATTCCTCCCCCCCCCCCCCATCACTGCATGTTTTTGGACTAAACAATTACCTCAAAACTAGAAAATCTGGATCATCCACTGTGGATCACAGAACTGGAAAACCATTGTTTTACTGTACTTAAATGCCTACCTCTTAGGATAAGCAATTGCTTTATTTCTTTGTGGAGAGGAGTAATGTGTAGTAGATAGACTTAGATTTGGCATCAGGAAAATCTGGGTCCAAATCATGATAAAGTAGAAAGCACTATATTTAGAGTCAGAGGACCATGTTCCAAATCCTGAATACTGCTGCAGTTAGGTGGTGCAGTGGATAAAGTCCCAGGTCTGGAGTCAGGAAGACCTGAATTCCACATCCAATTTCAGAATTTACTAGCTGTGTGATCCTGGACAAGTCACTAAGAATACTGCATGACTCAGTTTCTTCATCTGTTAAAAGAACTGGAGAAAGAAATAGCAAACCACTCCAGTATCTTTGCCAAGCAAACCCCCAGTGGAGTCACCGAGAGTCCAACCAGACTGAAAAATGACTGAACAACAACAATAATATCTAGGTAATCTTGAGCAAGACTTCTTGGAGAGTCAGGACCTCCTTGAAACTTCTCTACAAAGCTACACTGATTACATCTGCCTTGAGCAAGAGAGTGCCCATAACAAAGAGTTCTCTACACAGATAAAATCATAGCTCTTTGTCATTTTCAAATGACTTCTTTTAAAAAAAAAAACTTTTCAAATCTGAGAGAATTTTATTTGGAAGTAGATTCCAGTATTTCATCATCTTGGTGGTCAAAATGCCTATCATTTTGTCCAAATTTCTCCTGTTTTAATTTAAGATGATTTACTCATTTTTTTGTCCTCTGTGGATATGGAAGATAAATGTTCAGCACCTTCTCCATAAGAAATTTTCCTCAGATCCTGGATAATAAATGTTACCCTTTGGCCATTACTTCAGAAACAATTTGACTTCTTTAATCTTTATACTCAGGAAAATTATTTTTTCATTCTTTTAAAAATATCTTTGTCACCTTTTTTCCTTGGGCATCCTCCAGTGTCTTTTGCCTTTTTTTTACAATGGGGTTACCCAAATGGCCTCTGTATGTCAAGTTCTTTTTACTTTTTACTACCTATCAGAATCATGCCTATCTTCTGGTGGCCATCAGTCACCACATTGGAGACTCATATTTAAGCTAACTACCCTCTTGAATTTCCAGTGTGCATATAGTACATATCTCTGGGCTTCAGTTTGAAGTACAGTCTGAACCTCATCTGAAAAATGAGAGAGTTGGCCCAGCTGATCTGTGAGGATCTTTCCAGTTCTAATTATCTGTCATGAGAGCTCTCTAAGCTCAGTGAGAATAATAGATACTAACTCCATTTCAAAAGCAGGAAAACTAACATAGATAGCTAAAATAACTCCATCAATGGTAAAAATCTGTCAGGGTCAGGACCAGGTTCTAAATTTATAATCCACCTCTATTTAAGGGGATGACTTGATGTATTCTTCAAAATAACTTCTGCCAGTGTCTCTATTTTGATATCTACTCATGGTATGGGAGTAACTCTGGGTTCTTGAGGCTGAGCCCATCACAGGAAAATGCTGGCAGTTTCTACTAAATAGGGAAAGCTAAGTCCAAATTTAGCAATAGGTTGTTTTCTGTCTGAGGAGAAAACTGGGAAAGTTTAAAGAAACTTCTCATTAGATGAGATTGGAAGGTTGGCTCAAAGGTGACAAATTCTTTACCCAGGAAACAGGACTACTTCAACCCCCCTAAAAACAAAATATCTTTTTAATAGTCTGATATACGTAGATGTAATGTTTTACATAATATATTTGACCCCATAATCAATTAACCTTGACTTTACTTGACCTTAATTAACAAAAGACCTCGAAAATGTTAAAGGATTATGAATCGAGTATTATCATCTCCCATTGTTTATATTCAAGGTGGTCCACCAACATTTGGAAGATGTTCTTCAAATTCTTTTAACTACCTGAGGATACCAATGGAGCACACAAATCTGTGTGATGTCCATTTCTCTTGCCAGATGCCTGGTCCATCTTTTA
>NC_058134.1:65355143-65366319 GCF_016433145.1 Gracilinanus agilis | reverse complement strand
CTCTCTCTCTCTCTCTCTCTCTCTCTCTCTCTCTCTCTCTCTCTCTCTCTCTCTCGTACACAGCTCTTTGCATGTTGTAAGACAGTGAGCTCCTTGAAAGCGGGTACTTTTTTTTTGCCTGTCTTTGTAGCTCTAGGACTTGAGCTTAATAAATGCATGTTGGGACAGGTAGGTGGCTCAATAGAAGGTCCCGAGTTCAAATCTCACATCAAATACTTCTTAGCTGTCTGCCCCTTAATCCAATTGCCTAGCCCTTACTGCTTTTCTGCTTTTGAACTAATTCTTAATTCTAAGGCAGAAGGTAAGGGTTTAAAAATAATAGATGGATGCCTGTTTGCTGGCAAATACTCAATAAACATTTATTAAGCACTTACTACATATGTAGGTATACATATGCTGTTCACTCAGGTAGACTTGAATTATCATTCTCATGTATCCATTAAAAAAAAATAAATAAAGGTCATTGTTTCAATAATTTGGTGTTGAACACAAAAAATATTTATCCTATCCTCACCTTGAAAGCCCAAAATACCAGTTCATAACTTTTTGAGGGGTCATGGTCCTTTTTTCCAGGCTAATGAAGGCTATAAATTTATCACAATAAAATTTCACAAAAAAAGTCCATATTTTAAATGCATAAAATAAGACAAGATTATACAGGAAACCCATTATATTAAAATAGTTATCAGTGGCAGCTAGGTAGCATAGTGGATAGAGCACTAGGTCCAGAGACTTGGGTTCAAATATGAACTCAGACATTTCCTAACCATGTGATCCTGGGCAAGTCACTTAACCCCAATTACCTAGTCTACATCATTCTTCTTCCTTAGAATTCATACTCAGACAGAAAGTAAGGTTTTTAAAAAATAGTTCTCAAAATATTATAAAAACACATTTCATGAACCCCCTGAAATCTAAAGGAAATCCTGGCATGAAGGATCCTCAACAACTTTCTAAAGGTTTGAGGTTTCTTTTCAGCAGCCACTTCTCTATTAGTTGTTGCCCTCTTTAATTCTCACTTCTCCCACCAAAGTTTTCAGGCATTTGGGGTTCTATTTGATAGAAAAACAAACAGGCAGCCCATTAAACCTTGAAACACAAGGATTCCTCCATGGCTTGGAGGAAAAGGGCCAGGGGAAGTAGAAGGTTTTGGTAAGAGACAAAAAAAAACAACCTTTTATTTATTGTGCCACCAGCCAAGCTACTGAGGAATGATTTAAACTATGTGCAGGTTCAAAGGAGCTGGGGAAAGAGCATTTTTCATTTTCCCATTGTTTCCAGACTCTCTACTTCCCACCCCCCCCAAACCCAGCCTTGGGGGTAAAGGAGAAGAGGCTTGAGAAGAAATGCCTGCTAAAGACTGTTTCAGCTTTCACCTAAATTTCCTTTATCCTCAAGAGTTCAAAGTAAAATTCTTATCTTTAGAGTACTTCCAGATCCTCAGGTCTTTTAAATCCTTTCTTGGCCCAAATAACTGCCAGACCTTGGTCTTTCTTTAATATCTGAGCTTAATACATACACAGAATAATCTATCTTCTTTCCCATTTATTCATCTATTAACTTAATGAGCAATTATTAAGCACCTATTATGTGCCATGTTGGGGCTGCTAGGTGACACAGTGGATAGAATGCCAGTCCTGGAGTCAGGAAAATTCATCTTTGTGAGTTCAAATCGGGCAACATTTACTAGCTGTGTGACCTTGGGCAAGTCACTTAACCCTGTTTGCCTTAGTTTCCCAATGTGTAAAATGAGCTAGAGCAGGAAATGGTATCTTTAACAAGAAAACCACAAATGGGGTCACCAAGAGTTGGATATGACTGGCACAATGAAACAATATATGCCATACGTTTTGCTAGGCGCTGGCATACAAACACAAATACCAAAAAGAGTCCCAATCAAGTTTATTACTGTCTAGGTCTACTGAAGCTCCTTCCCCCTTCTGATAGCTTTCTAGTCTTGAGGACCTTGGGTTACCCATGACTGCCCATACAAAGATTCTCATAGTCCTCTTTGGAGCCCCTTGGGTCAATTTCCAAAGGACAATCAAGGGCCCAACAGGGTCTGAACTGAAATCATTCTGAAATCAATGCTAATTACTATTACTATTATTATTATTATTATTATTATTAATCTCATGTTTACAACTCTGGCTGTTTCCTTCAAGCACATTTTTTCCTTCTCCATTCTAGTCTCATCTCACTCACATCTCAAATTTAGTCCTTATAGTTCTCTAAGATTTCTTTTCAGTCACTTCTTAGCTCTGATTTTAGAAGAAAAACAGGCACATGAAAGGATGGAGGAAATCCAGTGTTACCACCTCACGGCATTTTAGGACTTTTCAACTTTGGTAGGTTTTTGAGAAATTTATGGAGTGTCCCAAAAGTCTTACAAAGTCCACTAAGACTTCTGGGACAACTTGCATATTTCTGTGCTTAAACACATCCATGGAGATAGACATTTCCATTCAATTTCTATACCGTCTTTGACATACTTCCACCAACATTTCTTTCTTGCCTCCATGATCTATAATTTCTTAAGAGAAGCCAAGTTACTTAGCTTTTCCAGTTCCTGTATAATTTAGTTTTCTGCTGTCCAAGCTGCCAGCAGTACCTGATCTACAGTTATTTCCAACAAACCGATGATTTTTGTGTGGTAAGGCTTAAGTCATGAGGCAACAAGAAAGAACATGTCAGCTCTCAGTTCTCTGACTACACATTAGCTCAGAAGTTTTTTTATGACTGTGTGAGGTTTAATTTTTTTCCCCTTCATTTTCTTGTTAAAGAAATCCCTGCTAACTAAAATGTCATAGCAGCCAAGAGAAAATGAGAAGAAGGATGAAGCAGACGGTGAACTGAGGAGTCTGAGGGCTATAAATATTCAGTTTTTTTTAACCCTTCCAATAGCACTTTCAAATCACTGAAAACCCACACGCTATTAATTATTTCAGAGGCATGGAAGACTTCTTAGGATTACACCTTTCAGAGAAAAATTCTTTATGAGCAAAGAAAAATGTTTCCATGTCTCTGTTGAGAAAAATGACACCATTTTTTTTTTTTTTTTGCAGAGTAAAGGAATAAGATGTAATTATCGTTAAGCAAGGTTGAACAGAAATCCTCCACTGATGAAAACTAGTGAGTGAGTCCCTTAACAGCCTGCTTTAGGGCAAGAAATGAAGTTGGCCCAAAGCCCCTCCTTGGGCTCTCACTCTGCAATACAAATCACTGGAACAGTTCTTTCCCAGGTGTGCAGTCAAGATTTGAAACAGCAACACATGGAAAGAAAGAAAATCCACCATCAAGGCTCCCTCCACTCCCCCACAAGATGATTTCAGTACCTGGCTCTTATCTGAAGCAGCGCAGGAGTTTGAACAGCAGAACGACATGAAACCATTTCCTCTCTTTGGCTCTTCCACAGAAGGATCAGTAGGAAGCCCCATGTCAAAATCCATGACCTAGACGTGAGGGGGATCCTTATCTCTCACCAGACAACCAGTTGACCCGGCCAGGCCCACACATGCCGTGACCTCCCTTTCCCCCACTCACGGATCTCCTTCACCTGTGGACAGCTCGGAAGGAAGCCAGTGAGAAAAGCCAGCATATGACGAAACCCTTTGCCAGCTGGGGAGCAGAATTTGGGGTGTGATTCATGGATAGAAAAGACTGGTTTTTCATTGCTACACACATGTCCCTGGGTGGGGTTTGGGTAAACCCGGACATGGACAGTGCCCACAAGAAAGGAAGGAGAGAACGGGGTTCTAAATCCTTAGGATTTACTCTGCTTAATTGTTCTGTCCTAGACACTATTCGTCAGAAAAAAATACAGAAATAAATGAGAGCAGAGGTCTGAGACAACAGAAGAAAATTGGGGTAGTCTACATTAATTTGTAACACTTTTATATCATTATAGTAACAACTAATATTTTTAATAAATTAGTGTATTATATAATCTCCTTTGATTCTTAAAAAAGCCCTATGCATGAAGGGCTTTTAAAAATGATTATTTATCTTTATTATTCCCATTTACAGATGAAAACAACAAGGCTCAGGGATAAGTGACATAGCCAGGGTCATATTGCTATGAAAAGGATGAGGCAAAATTCAAATGCAGGACATTTTCTTTTTTAAACCCAGAGCTTTCTGATTCCAAATCTAATTTTTTAGATATTTAAACAATCTTTGCTTGGCTATGCATGTATCTGTGTATATACACATGTGCATAAACATATATACACATGCACATAAATGTATGTTCCACACTTACTGTAGAATTCAAAATAGATAACAAGTGACATTTTAAAACATAGACATTTATTTTTTTTTTGCTATTTGTCCTTTTAGAAAAATTTTTGTATTGATTAAAAAAATTTCTCCATGGTTACATGATTCATGTTCTTTCCCTTCCCCCACCCCCTCCCATATCGATGCACAATTCCACTGGGTTTTACATGTGTCATTGATCAAGACCTATTTCCATATTATTGACATTTGCACTTGGGGGATCACTTAGAGTCTACATCCCCAATCATATCCCCATGAACCCATGTGATCAAGCAAATGTAAAACATAGACATTTAAACAAAGGAGGGATTTGTTTTGACTCTGTGTTTTTTTAAAACAAAACTTTTAAATTGGGAAGTAGGAAAGAAAATAAATGTTAGCTGAAAAATAAAATCTAAGACCATGCCATGATCTTAATTGATTCACATGCATACACATATATATTACATCTATATGTATATTTATATCTATTTTTATATTATTGACTACACATATATATTCCTATCAAATACATACCCATCGTTTCATCAGAATGGGAGTTTGAGCAGCTAGGTAGCACAGTAGATAGAGAACCAAGCCTGGAGATGAGAAGTCCTGGGTTCAATTTTGGTCTCAGATACTTCTTAGCTATGTGACCCTGGGCAAGTCATTAAACCCCAGGTGTCCAGTCCACTCTTCTTGACTTGGAACAATATTTAGTATTTACTTATTTAGTATTGATTCTAAGTCAGAAACTAAGGATTTAAAAAGAATTAATAATAAAAGACTATGGAAGATCTTCTAGGTCCTCTTAGAAAAGAGATTTGGAGGTTAGGGCCAGGGGCAGCCTGTACACGTGTCATCCCAGGAGCAGTCTAGCTAAATCAGAAAGGTTTAACTCTGGGGAAACCACAAACTAATGAAATGTTTATCTTCAGAAATTCTGTAAATCTAAGCATGCTATGGTGTGAAGAGGTAGTGACCATCAGTGTTGGTGGAAGAGGCATGGACAGAGACCAAAAAACACAAGGAGTTAATTTGATTATTATCCTTTAAAATGAATAATGCTTCATAGGAACAGCTCTGTGGTAAAGAGGATAAAGCTGGGGTAAGAGGGAAACTTGGAGTCAGGAAGATCTAAACTTGAATATCTTCGACTATCTGAGTATAGTCTAAGTATCTGAGGAAGACATTTCCTCATGTATGAAACATGTATTATAATGGCATCTACCTTAAAGGGTTGTTGTAAAGATCAGCTGAATAGATGAGGAAAATGAGGCTCAAGTTACTTCCCAGGGTCAAGCAGCTAGTATCTGAGGCTTGACTTGAACCCAGGTCTTCCTTACTCTAGCCCAGCTGCCTTGATTCCCCCCATATAAAGATATATAGATAATAGCTACAGATACAAATATGTATATATATATATATATATATATGCAACAAATATATATGTGCATGTATATAAACATATACTGTCAGCAGTATACTGCTATATACAATATACAAACATATACTGCCATCTTGGCTGACTGAATGTATATATACTTGGAGAATCTCTTTATCAAACTAAATTAACTAAATAAGGATTTAGGAAGAATTATAGTCAGATAGCATTTTGGGTTTTAACAAGTGTCAGCGTAGATATTGGTGTAGTCAGAAGAGCAGAAGACTTTACCATGTGGTGGACTTAGCAGGTGGGTGGGGATAGTTCCTGGCTAGTGTTAAGGTTTCCTTATTAATCCTTATTTTCATCTTATTAAACATAAATAAATAGCTTTTCCTATATATAGTGTGTCTCCAAGAACCTTTCATACTGACGTAGGGAAGGGAAGCCATCCCTTGCTTTCCTTCTGAGAGGAGAGTTAAAGGATACTTTGTGGACACCAAACAAAGTATCTAATCATATCATCAACTCCAATTTATCGACGTTATTTCTACAATATACATGAAATATATACATATATGTTATATACCTACATATATAAATGAACATGCATGCATATGCATATATACACATAATTTTATTTAAATTTTTTTAAATATTAACTTTGAATATCAATATGACCAACTAAACTTGCTTGGTATTTATTTGTATTAAAATAATTTCATTAAATAAAGTGTCATATCGATTTTTCAGCCTCTCCTTCTAAGTCTTTATTAGTAGTCTCTGACCATTCATTCTCATTTATTTTTCCTCTTATTTGATCATATACCCTGATTGTTAGGTTAAAGTTGTAAAAAGTGGTGCTATTTCATATGGCTTTCCAAATTTCTATCTATCACTCATTCACATTGCAAAGTTTGAGCTACAATATAATAATGCAATAGGTAAATGGACTATTTAACCTTTTTCCTCTCTTGGGACAGACATATAAAATTTTCATTATGCCATGATAGTCTTCCATCACGCAGCACAGAGATGCAGGTTGGACTGCAGGGGAGGAGGTTCCCTTTATACAGAGCTCTCTTTGGTTTGTTTGGTTTCTTTAACCATATTTTCAGGGCATATTTCTCCAAAATTCAATGAAAGGGCAAAAAGCATGATTAGTTGTTTTTTTTTCCCCTGTATATTGTGAATGGCTAGATTGTTCTACCCAAATTCTTACGGATATGCAATTACACCAGCAATGGAGAGGAATACCTGTTCTTCAACAGCCTTATTGGCATTAAGTTTTGTTGCATTTCATTAATTTTACCCATCTGATGGAAGATGGGAACAATAATAGCAATTCCTCCATAGAATTGTGAGCAACTAATGAAGATATATGGAAAGTACGTTGCTGTTATCCTTGTTCAGTTGTTTTTCAGTAATGTCTGACATCCGTGGGGAAGGCTCTTGGCAAAGATACTGGAATGTTTTGCAATTTCTTTCTCCAGCTCATTTTACAGAACTGAGGCAAATAGGGTTAAATAACTTGCCCAGGGTCACACTGCTAGTAAGTGTCTGAGGCCAGATTTGAAATTCTGAAAAAATTATTCCTGATTTCAAGGCTATGCCTTCTATCCACTATACCACTTAGCAGCCACAGATGTAAAGTACTTTTTAAAAAACCCTTTCCTGCAAATGTGTACAAATAGTCCATATTATTGCATTGGACTATGTGTTCATATTTAGTATTTATATTCATGTTCATATTTATGTATTGAAATATATCAGCATTTATGCTATTTTGTATTATGTAAATAATAAAAATCATGTACAGAGGAGAAAAAACCCTTTCCTTTCATCTTAGAATGAATACTGTATATAGTTCCAAAGCAAAAGAGAGGTAAGAGCTAGGCAATGGGGGTTAAGTGATTTGCCCAGGGTCACATAGCTAGGAAGTATCTGAGATGACATTCAAACTTAGGACTTCCTAGCACAGTCCATTAAGCTATATAGCTGTCCCCAAAAGTAAAGTACCTTACAGATCTTTAAAGTGCTACATAACTATCAGGTATAATGATAAAAGTAGGAAGGGACTTTAGAGATCCCCATGGTCAGATAAAACAAACACCCTGTAGCTCCTGTGTAATACCCAAAAAGATTAAAATGTAACTGGGAAACACTCAACAAATGAATAAATTAATTAATAAAACGATAGAATATATGTTAATGTTAAGATACAGTTTTTAAAAAGTCAATATGGAAGAAGATGATGGCCCCAAGGAAGATGGCGGGGTAGAAGCAGCAAGGCTCAAGACCTCCATAAAGCCCTTCACCACCAATCAAGGACAAAGGGCTCTGAGGGAGCTGAAAAAAGAGAAAAAAGGCTGAATTCTTGGAACTGTCTGGTGGGAGGGGAAATAAAGGAGGAAGATTGCAGATCCCCTCCTTGAGCTAATGTGCTGAGTCTCCACACTAGGTGAGCTGGGGCTCTAGTCCGAGGGAATGCCTCCCTGGCACAGCTGTGCCAAACTCAAGGCTCTGATCCTGGACAGCAGGGAGGCTGCTGGGGGGAAACCCAGAGAAGGTGAATATACTCTTGTTCTGCTTGCACCTCTCCCTCAACCTTTCTCTCAAGGTTTTGACCTCAGGGCACTTCTAGCAGTGCAGATCAACCCCACCTGGCTTAATCCTATCAATACAGCAGACAAGAAGTCTTCAGAGGGCAGGGAAGCACCAACATCCCTCCCCCACAGACTACAGTGAAAATAGCAGAATTCTCTTCTTTAGCTTTTACCACCAGCTGGGGAAAATCTGGCCTCAGATCCCACTAACCTAATTAATCAACAAAACAGAGAAGGAGCCCTCTGTGATAATTAGATTAAGTCTACACTGCCCATCTTTAGAATTAATCACCAAAGGTGAGAGTACCTCCAATCTTGGGAGGTCCTAACCCACCTGTGCTAGAGTGAAGAATCAGAATTGACTGACCCACCCCCTACAAGAATCATCTATTGTGATTGGATATGCAGGGTAGGGGAAGGCACTGGAAGTGATGCATAAGTGACCCCTTTAAAAAGAAGGAGTTGAATGAGTGAGAGGTCTTCTGGTTTTGTGAAGGGGATCTGAGCAAGCTTTGCTGGTTTGTGACCAAGACTGTTCCACGTGGCGCGTTTAAAGACTGAATCTTCCTGAACTTCTATTAACAAACTTCTTGTTATAGTCTCTGTGAATGAAGTTTGCTCCATTCACCTCCAGGCCTCAGGCCCTTTAACCCTCAGCTGAGGGTTAAGATCTACCTGGATTAATTAGCAGGATGGATTCTTATTTCCTTACTTCCTCTCTCTGTTCTCAATTGTAAATAAACTTCCATGAAAGTCAGTTTTGACATGAGATTATTCTTAATGGAAGATTGATAATAGTTCAATCCTCTGGCAACCATCTTTTAATATATTAACCCCCAAACCCCCTTTTCCCCCCTTACACCTCCCAGGACTGAATAGCCTAAACCCAAGATTACAGCCAATTACACGGGAGAAAGAAGGAAAAAATATGAGTAAACAACAGAAAAAGAAAAAAGAAACCACAATCAATAGCTTCTATCCAGAAATTGAACAAAGAGCAAATGGATCAGAAGAAGATAGGAACACCAAGAAAAAAAAAAACATAGAAACTTCACTAAAATGGACATAGGCTTTGGAAGAACTTAAAATTCAATTAACTCAAGAACACAAAATTCTAATAACTCAAGACTCAGAAAACAATAAACAGAGGCTGAAGACAATTGGGAAAAGAAAATACATGATGTAAAACAAGAAAATAATGTCTTAAAAGTCCAAATTGACCAGCTGAAAATTAAGCAAAGAAGGTGAGAGATGATCTACAAAGAAAATCAGACCATAAGGAAGATGACCAAAAAGCCAGGGATGAAATTCAGTCTTTAAAAATTAGAATTCAACAACTAGAAGCAAATGACTTCACAAGGCAGTAAGAATATATAAAACAAAATTTAAAAAATGAAAAATTTGAGGAAAATGTGAAACACCTCATAGACACAACTACAGATCTGGAAAACAGATCTTGAAGAGACAATTTAAGAATTATTGGTCTACTATAGAACATCATGACAAAAGCAAAACCTTGGACATCATCCTACAGGAAATTATATAAGAAAACTGTCCTGACATTCTCAAATAAGGGGGAAAAGTGGAAATTGGAAGAATCCACAGATCATCTCCTACATTTAATCCAAAACTGACAACTTCCAGGAATTTTATAGCCAAATTCAAAAACTATGGGGCAGTTGGGTAGCTCAGTGGAGTGAGAGTCAGGCCTAGAGACAGGAGGTCCTAGGTTCAAACCTGGCCTCAGACACTTCCCAGCTGTGTTACCCTGGGCAAGTCACTTTACCCCCATTGCCCACCCTTACCAATCTTCCACCTATGAGAAAATACACTGAAGTACAAGGGTTTAAAAAAAAAAAAACAAATTCAAAAACTACCAGACCAAGGAAAAAATATTACAAGCTGCTAAGAAGTCATTCAGATACTAGGGAAACACAGTTAGGATAACACAGGATCTGGCTGCATCTACATTGAAGGATCAGAAGGCATGTGATATAATATTCTGGAAAGCAAGAATTAAATATCCAGCAAAACTGACTATATTCTTGCAGGAGAAAGTATGGTCATTCAACAAAATTGAAGACTTCCAAGAATCCATTAAGAAAAAACCAGACTTAAACAGAGAGTTTGCTTCCCAAATACAGAATCACCATAAGGTAATTAAGAGAGCAAGGGAAAAAAAACAAAAAAACAAAACCTTTTCTTTAAGGGACTCAATAAATTCAACTGACATATCCCTATAAGAAAAGAAGATATTAGTAACTCTTAAAAATTGTTATTATCAAAGGGGTAGCTAGAAGAAGTATACTTAGAGGAAAAAGGGACAAATTGTATAGGATGAAATGTCAAGATATATGTGTGTATATGTTTATACACACATATATATTTATACTTATATATAAATATATATAAAACTAGAGGTAAAAAAGGAGATAATATTAAGAGAAATGGGAAAACAGACAAAAATGGAGTAAATTTATATTTCATAAAGAAGTTCATGGGGAGAATAGGGGAGAAGGCCAATACAATGGAAGGGTAAAGAGGTTGGAGAAAGGAAATCCTTAATTCTTAAATGCATTGAAATTAACTCAAAGAGGGAAGAACAATCAGATCCATTGGGTCAGAGAATTGATTCACACCCTGTAGAAAACTAGAAGGGTAACAAATGGACTGGTGAGGAGGGAAGCAATACTAGGGAGGGAGAGGGTAGGGGGGCATAGCTTAAAAAGACCCTAAAGAACAATAAGAGGGGGATAAGAAGGGAGGGAGGAGAAAGGGAACTACAATAAGGAAGAGGAATAGGGGAACTGATTAAAAACAAAACACTGGTTTAGAAGGAAATAGTGAAAGAAGAAATGGCAGGACAAGGAGAGGGAATCAAAATGTCTGGGAATACACAGTTGATAATTATAACTCTGAATGTGAATGG
>NC_058134.1:65257786-65350632 GCF_016433145.1 Gracilinanus agilis | reverse complement strand
TAGGATGAAATGTCAAGATATATATATATATATATATATATATATATATATATATATATATATATAAACTAGAGGTAAAAAAGGAGATAATATTAAGAGAAATGGGAAAACAGACAAAATGGAGTAAATTTATATTTCATAAAGAAGTGAGTGGGGGAAACAGGGTAGAAGACCAATAAAATGGAAGGGTAAAGAGGTTGAAGAAAGGAAATACTCAATTCTTAAATGCATTGAAATTAACTTAAAGAGGGAAGAACAATCAGATCCATTGGGGTAGAGAATTGATTAGCACCCTATAGAAAAGTACAAGGGTAACAAAAGGACTGGTGAGGAGGGAAGCAATACTAGGGAGGGAGAGAGCAGGGTGGGGCATAGCTTAAAAAGACCCTAAAGAAGAATAAGAGGGGAATAAGAAGGGAGAGGGGAGAAAGGGAAGTACAACAAGGGAGGGGATTCGAGGAACTGATTAAAAACAAAACACTGGTATAGAAGGAAATAGTGAAAGAAGTAAGGGCAGGACAAGGAGAGGGAATCAAAATGTCTGGGAATACACAGTTGATAATTATAACTCTGAATGTGAATGGGTTGAAGTTGCCCATAAAATGGAAGCAAAGAGCAGAGTGGATTAGAAACCAAAATCCGACCATATGTTGTCTACAAGAAACACACATGAGACAGGAAGACATACATAGAGTAAAAATAAAAGGCTGGAGCAAAATCTATTGGACTTCAACTGAGAAAAAGAAGGCAGGAGTTGCAATCATGATTTCTGGCAAAGCCAAAGTAAAAATATATTTGGTTAAAAGAGATAGGGAAGGTAATTACATCCTGATAAAAGGAAGTATAAACAATGAAGAAATCACAGTACTCGGCATGTATGCATCAAATGGTATAGCATTTAAATTTCTAAAGGAGAAACAGCTCAAGGAGGAAATAGATAATAAAACTGTACTACTAGGAGACCTGAACCTTCCCCTATCAGATCTAGATAAATCAAACCAAAAAATAAATTAAAAAGAGATAAAAGAGGTAAATGAAATCTTAGAAAAATTAGAGTTAATAGATATATGGAGAAAAATAAATAGGGACAAAAAGGAATATACTTTCTTTTCAGCAGCACATGGAACATTCACAAAGATTGACCATGTACTAGGGCATGGAAACATGGCAAACAAATGCAAAAAAGCAGAAATAATAAATGCCACCTTTTCAGATCATAATGCAATAAATAGTTAGTAGCAAGGATACAAGGAGAGGCAAACCAAAAACTAATTGGAAATTAAATAATGATTCTCCAAAATAAGTTAAAAAACAAATCATAGAAACAATAATTTCATTGAAGAGAATGACAACAATGAGATTTCTTACCAAAATCTATGGGATGCAGCCAAAGCAGTACTAAGGGAGAAATCTATATCATTGAGTGCATATATTAACAAATTAGGGAGGGCAGAGATCAATAAATTGGGCATGAAACTTAAAAAACTAGAAACTGAACAAATTAAAAATCCCTGGATGAAAACTAAATTAGAAATACTAAAAATCAAAGGAGAAATTAATAAAATAGAAAGTAAAAGAACTATTGAATTAATAAATAAGACTAGAAGCAGGTACTTTAAAAAATAGATAAAATAGATAAAGTACTGGTAAATCTAATTTAAAAAAGGAAACCAAACTAACAGTGTCAAACATGAAAAGGGAGACTATACCTCTAATGAAGAGGAAATTAAGGCAATCATTAAAAACTATTTCGCCCAATTATATGGCAATAAATATAGCAATCTAGATGATATGAATGAATATTTACAAAAATATAAATCACCTAGATTAACAGAAGAAATAGAATACTTAAACAATCCAAAATCAGAAAAAGAAATTGAATAAGCCATCAAAGAACTCCCTAAGAAAGAATCACCAGGGCCTGATGGATTCACAAGTGAATTCTATCAAACATTCAAAGAACAAATAATCCCAATACTATACAAATTATTTGACATAATAAGCAAAGAAGGAGTTCTACCAAATTCTTTTATGACACTAATATGGTACTGATTACAAAGCCAGGCAGACCAAAAACAGAGAAAGAATACTATAGACCAGTCTCCCTAATGAACATAGATGCAAAATTCCTAAATAGAATACAAGCAAAAAGACTCCAGCAAGTGATCATGAGGGTTATCCATCATGATCAGGTGGGATTTATACCAGAAATGCAAGGATGGTTCAATGTTAGGAAAACCATCAACATAATTGACCATATCAACAAGCTAACAAACAAAAATCACATGATTATCTCAATAGATGCTGAAAAAGCCTTTGGCAAAATACAAAACCCATTTCTATTGAAAAAACTAGAAAGTATAGGAATAGAAGGACCTTTCCTAAAAATAATAAACAGTATATATCTAAAACTACCAACAAGCATCATATACAATGGGAATAAATTAGAAAGCCTTTCCAATAAGATCAGGAGTAAAACAAGGATGTCCATTATCACCTCTATTATTTAACATTGTACTGGAAACACTAGTAGTAACAATTAGAGAAGAAAAAGAAATTGAAGGTATTAAAATAGTTAATGTGGAGACTAAGCTATCACTCTTTGCAGATGATATGATGGTCTACTTAAAAAATCCTAGAGAATCAACAAAAGCTAGTGGAAATAATCAACAACTTTAACAAAATGGCAGGATACAAAATAAATGCACATAAATCATCGGCATTTCTATATATTTCCAACACACCTCAGCATCAAGAGTAAGAAAGAGAAATACCATTTAAAATCACCCTAGACAATATAAAATACTTAGGAATCTATCTACCAAAACACAGGAATTATACAAACACAACTACAAAACACTTTCCAAACAATTAAAACTAGGTCTAAACAATTGGGAAAACATTGATTGCTCATGGGTAGGATGAGCTAACATAATAAAAATGACCATTCTACCCAAATTAATTTACCTATTTAGTGCCATACCTATCAAACTACCAAAAAACTTTTTTACTGAATTAGAACAAAACTATAACAAAGTTCATTTGGAAGAACAAAAGATCAAGAATATCAAGGGAAATAATGAAAAAAATGTGAAGGAAGGTGGCCTATGTCATATTCAAACTCTGGGAGTTGTCTCACCTTGATTGACAGGTGAAAAGAGTTGAAGACATCGGAATGTTCCCAGAGGCCATGAGGACAAGAGGAAGGGCAGTTGGCCAGAGGATATAAATACCCTGACAGCCATCTGAGAAGGATTTTTGGCCTTGGACCCTTGGCCTGGAACATTCAGCTGATCTTGGAGGATTGACCTGTGGATCGGACCATGGGTCCTCTGATTCTCTCTGAATTTCCCCTAGATATTTAGACATCTGAACCATCATTAGATATTTAGGTATCCAGGCTCAGGTGGGAACCGGGAAGAGGGAAGGAGAAGAAGCAGAGGGAGGTAAGGGAGGTATTTCCTGACTGTTGTAGGACTGACATAACAACTGGCAATAAGAAGCTGAGAGGGATCACCAATTTCTGTATCAATCAAGCAGATTGCTTTCTCTGGTTTGGCCATGGCCAAGCTGAGCCAGAGGAGATGAAGAACAAGAGCTCCAGTATTACTAAAACAGGCTACAGTCCTGAGGGATTAGTGATCATAGCCATTAGTGACAGGTCTCCTATCCCCAATCCATTCCTGATTATTCCTTTCCCTTATTAACATCTATAGATAAAGTTTATTAAGTACCTTCCTGAGTAGTTATTACATCACAACTCTTGGGGAGGGAGCAACGCAGTCAGATGAAAATGTTACCCAAGAGCCCAATACTAATAATCAATCCAACCCCTTTAAGGATCCTGCCTGGGCTCTGTTATCAAGAAGGGGCAGTTATTATACCATCCAGCTGAGTGACAGGACTCAGGTGTCCCTGTACCAGCTATCAAGGGAACCCAAAGCACAGCTTCCCTGTTTAATATGCCCTATAATAACTATAAAAGAAGCTAAAGATACCTTCTTTATAACACCTAGCAGTATTACTATATTAAACTCTACTATAAAGCAGTGGTGATCAAAACAATATGGTACTGGCTAAGAGACAGAAGGAAGAATCAGTGGAATAGACTTGGGGTAAGTGATGCCAGCAAGACAGTATAAGATAAACCCAAAGAGCCCAACTTTTGGGACAAAAATCCACTATCTGACAAAAACTGCTGGGAAAATTGGAAAACAATATGGGAGAGATTAGGTTTAGATCAACATCTCACACCCTACACCAAGATAAATTCAAAATGGGTGAATGACTTGAAAATAAAGGAGGAAACTATAAGTAAATTAGGTGAACACAGAATAATGTACTTGTCAGATCTCTGGGAAAGGAAAGATTTTAAAACCAAGCAAGAGTTAGAAAAAATTACAAAATTTAAAATAAATAATTTTGATTACATTAAATTAAAAAGGTTTTGTACAAACAAAGACAATGCAACCAAAATCAGAAGGGAAACAACAAACTGGGAAAAAATATAACAAAAAACTCTGAGAGAGGTCTAATTACTCAAATATACAAGGAGATAAATCAATTGTATAAAAAAATCAAGCTATTCCCCAACTGATAAATGGGCAAGGGACATAAATAGGCAATTTTCAGATAAAGAAATCAAAACTATCAATAAGCACATGAGAAAGTATTCTAAATCTCTAATAATTAGAGAAACGCAAATCAAAACAACTCTGAGGTACCAACTTACACGTAGCAGATTGGCTAAAAGACAGCAGGGGAGAGTAATGAATGTTGGAGGGGATGTGGCAAAATTGGGATATTAATGCATTGCTGGTGGAATTGTGAACTGATCCAACCATTCTGGATGGCAATTTGGAACTATGCCCAAAGAGTGCTAAAAGACTGCCTGCCCATTGATCCAGCCATACCATTGCTGGGTTTGTACCCCAAAGAGATCATAGGGAAAAAGACATGTACAAAAATATTTATAGCCATGCTCTTTGTGGTGGCAAAAAACTGGAAAACAAGGGTATGCCCTTCAATTGAGAAATGGCTGAACAAAATGTGGTATCTATTGGTGATGGAATACTACTGTGCTCAAAGGAATAATGAACTGGAGGAATTCCATGTGAACTGGAAAGACCTCCAGGAATTGATGTAGAGCGAAAGGAGCAGAGCCAGAAGAACATTGTACACAGAGACTGATACACTATGGTAAAATTGAATGTAATGGACTTCTGTACTGGCAGCAATGCAATGACCCAGGCCAATTCTGAGGGACTTATGGAAAAGAACATTACCCACATTCAGAGGAAGAACTACAGGAGTGGAAACATAGAAGAAAAACAACTGCTTGAACACATGGGTTGATGCGAGCATGATTTGGGATGTAGACTCTAAACGACCACCCCAGTACAACACTCAATAATATGGAAATAGGTCTTGATTGATGACACATGAAGAAACCAGTGGAAATGTACATTGGCTATGAGGTGGTTGGGGGGATGAAGGGGAGAGTACAAACATGAATCATGTAATCATGAAAAAATTTTCTCAAAAATAAAAATTCAAAGTCATAAAAATAAAATAAAATAAAATAAAATAAAATAAAAAGTCAATATGGCACCTATGTACTCTATAGTGCCTGCCCCTTTTTGTTTTATACTACTGGCCCCATTATTTTATAGCTGAGGAAAATTAAGTGACTTTTCCAAAGTCATACAAGTAGAATCAGTTAAAGAGCCCACATTCAAATCCAGATCTTCTGGCTTTTCCCATTCTGCCAAAGCCAAGGTTCCTTTGTTTAAGCACAGATATGTTTCTTTCTCTTGTAGTTACACTATGGTGTTTAAAATGGACACCAGACAACACTGAAGATTTGTATTCATGACATAGGAGCTTGGGCATATTTTTGTAATTAAATAGCATAATAGAAGGCTCAGTAAGATATAACTGTGACCTACCACCGGCTTGGGCTACAGTAATTATATGCTCTTTAATAGAAATGCCTGAATTATCTTTTTTTCCCCATGTTCTTATGCATATTATAGAGAAGTCTCTACCTTTCCCTCCGAGCAATGTTGCTGTTCACTGTTTTTTAGGTTAACCAACCAATATCAGGTCCATGTTTATGCATAGTATCCCACACTAAGTTATGCTGATTCTTAATTTGCTCCTTTTCTTCAAGCATTTAATGCCAAATGCACACTTGGGAAGCTTTGTTCAATGACAGAAAACAAAGAGATTTGGGAAACTGAGAAAATGGGAACTGTCTATCTCCCAAGTTTTGATGAGGGCAAAGGAAAAAATAATCTTCACCGTGCGCAGCTAGGTCCAAGATAGAGTTGTCTGTCTGCAATGTGCTGACTGGGCATAAAGGGCCATGGATGAAATCCGCCACGGTTCCTTTGTATCCCAGTTACTTACTTTCTACAAGTCGGAGACCCGAGAGCTCTGATTTATTGAAACATGTAAAGCTTTCTGGAGTGGTTCGGCATGACAAGTGAACCAATTTCTTTGACCAAGTGTCTGCTGACAACTTGACCTCAGAAACTTCTGCGTTGGTCTATCCCTTTGATTCCCACTCCAACTCCCAAAGGAGGGGTAGTGGTGGCCAGAGCCATGATCCTTGATGTGTGAGGAACTGCAAAGTAGGACCTCCCTCCATCCAGGAAGAACAACAACTCCTGTCACTTAAAAAATAAAATAAAATAGCCACAGAGGTTTGGTTGGAGAAACCAAGAGGCTGCTTAGTGTGTGTCAGAGGCAGGAATTGAACCTATGTTTTCCTGATCTCAGGGAGAGTTTATTGTCCATTATAACACATTGCCTCTCACGCCTCTGGTATCAAATTTTTTTTCAAACCTTTACCTTCTATCTTAGAATCAATAACATGTATTAGTTCCACAGCAGAAGAGCAGTAAGGGCTAGGCAATGGGGGTTAAGTGACTTGCCCAGAGTCACACACAGCTAGGATGAATCTAAGGTCTGATTTGAACTCAGGACCTCCTGTTTCTACACCTGGCTCATGATCCACTGAGCCACCTAGCTGTCCCCTTCTGGTATCAAGATTAAATAAAGGAGAAAAAAAATTATATGCCACTCTTTGGGGATTTAATTTTGGGAAGGGAAACTGATTTTTCAGTCCATTCTTTGCTAAGTGCAGGTCCACAGACAGTGCTGGCCACCTCTTACAATAAGGATCTTGAAAAGGGGTGGGGGGTGTTGTTTTGATTCTTATTTTAAGAAATCATGAGAACACCTGGGCAGGAAACCTATCTGAAATCAACAGCTGCCGGTATTGTTGAGTCAAGAAGAGCTCCAGAGGGTTAAATGCTATTTTAACCAAGCATGTCCAAGAACACAGAAACCTCAAGGGAACCGATTTGGAAACAGGTTCCTGATTGGAATGGGTTTGTTCATGTCCTCCACGTGGGTCTGTGTCTCTAGTCCAGAGGCCTGACCCATTTAGTGGTGTGAGAACAAAGAAAAACACTTCCTTCCTTCAAGGGAGGCCCACATGAAAGTATAAATATCCTTTCTGTGATGGTGTAGGAAGATGGAGAGATCCATAGTGAACCCGACCAGGGAAGAGCTCGAGCGGTTCAGTCAATGTAACCAGAGAGCTTCACTCTGGAAAGACAGATCCTCTGCCTCCTACGATGAGCAGGCAGCAGTTTGAAATGACCTCCTTCCTTCTGGTTTATGTGTGTACATATACAAACATATTCATTCTGCAAAGAAGTCATTGAAAATGATCTTTTAGGGACAATCTGGACTTTGCTTCCTTCAATAGCCTTCATCTTGGTCTTAAAAAAAAAAGGATTAGGGTTAAGGAGAGGTTCTTGGCTAATAATCCAAGCAGGATAAACCCAACTTTGTGCTAGATCAGAATGAACCAGGGAGCAGAAATCACCCCAACGTAACAGCTGTTGGAAGACATATGTGTGTGGCCTGTTTACTTTGTGAATGACTAAGATGAAGACAGGATGAGCGGCTCACTACAAATGTTAAAAGATAAAAAATGACTAAGCGGCAAAAAAGATGGAGGGTGATTAGCTGTTCTCAAAAATCACTAGCAGCATGTCTTTTCAGAGACTTTCCCTCCAGAGGAGGAGCTGGGAAATAGCTTCTACCAAGGGGATGTCTCTCCCTCTCTCTCTCTCTCTCTCTCTCTCTCCCTCTCTCCCTCTCTCCCTCTCTCCCTCTCTCCCTCTCACCCCCCCCATACCATCGGGGATAGGGACAGAGTTTGGACATATGATTTCATTGGCATGGGAAATCCCCAGGTAATGGATACTCCCCTTTGACCAACACAGTACAGTACCTTTCCTGCAAGTTATAGCCTTCTGAGAGTTGCCTGGAGCTCTAAGAGGTTAAATGACCCTTAAGACTAGTCCCTCGGAGTAGAGGTGGGTCTTCAAGACTGTTTGGGGGTTCCCAGTGCTCGTATACATTTTTTAGGTATTTATAAATCTGATGGTGAGGATCAGAAATCAGAAAACTAGGGCTAGAAGAGACCACAAAGGCAATTTAGTCAGACCCCTTATTTTAGAGATGAATAAACTCATCTCTACAAAGACCCAGGGAGGTTATGAGTTGCCTAAGGTTACACACATAGTGTCAGAAATGGGAAATCAATCAGTGAGTCTTTATTAAGTACCTGGCATGTGCTAGCCACAGAGGACCCAAATGCAAACAACAGAAATCTTTACTGTCAAATAGTTATTATGCTAACATCATAAATGTCCAGATATTCCACATTTTTACTCCTTTGCTTAATCACGAGAAAGCTACAGGGAATGAAACCCCAGTTCACTGTATAATGCTACAGATAAGATAAGATATTAAATGGGAACATAGAATCATAAAGCATGAAGGGGTATCAAAAGGGCAACTAATCTATTCTCCAGTGATTGTCTGTGTATTCAAGCCAAGTCATAAAGGTAGCTCTCTATTCTTTCCTGGGAAATAAAAGGGGAGAAGGGAAGAGAAGCTCCAGGAGAAGAGATTTCCAAATTAATTTTTCATTTCCTTCTTCATCTCATTTTACAGATGAGGAAAATGAAGCAAACAGGGGTAAGTGACTTATCCAGGGTTGCCCAGCTAGTGTCTGAGGCCAAATTTGAACTCAGGCCTTTTTGACCATAAGCCCAGTCCTCTATCCTCTGCACCACTTAACTGCTCCAAATCAATTTTGATAACTCACGGAGAGTTCTTATCATTGTCTAGTCTGAATTGTCCCTGCTGCATAATAAGCCTATTTCCCAAATATAAACAGAACCATAGTACTATTCACTCCTTTTTTAGGATATCTACCCACAATCCCAATCCTTTACCCCATCCTACTAATTTTTTCTTCTGCTTCCCAATTACCACACTGTTCTTACAGGACCCAACAAGGTCAAATCCATGGAAAGCCTTGATTCTAGGCTGTCTAAATGACCTTAAATTAGGGCTTAATCAATGATACATGTAAAACCCAGTGAAATTGTTCGTCAGCTAAGGGGGGATAAGGGGCTTGGGGAGAGAGAAAGAACATGAAACATGTAAATATGGGAAAATATTCAAAATAAAAAAGTAAATGACCTTAGAAGTAGTCAACATACCAGCTGAGTCTCTCCAGCTAAAGAGGAGACAATCAATTTTAGATTCTGCCTTGAAATCTTGCCTCCTCCAAATCTATATAACATCCCCCTGCTTTTTCCCCCCTTGGTTTCTAAAACGAAACATTCCCAACAACAGACACATGCTAACTGTAAAAACTAGAGAAAATATAACTTCTCCTAGGAAGTTTATGACAAGGCAATCTATGAGAAGCTACTTTTAGCAAGGGATGCCAGATTGTGGCTAATTTAATTCCATTCTGAAATATGAAATCGAAAAAACGTGGAAGGAGAACCCCGCCAAGGTGCTTTCCAATTTATGACAAAATAAACCCATGTTTTGGATCCCCTGAGGCAGACTGGCTTCCTGTAGATTATCCCCATGCCTCATGAAGAACAGAGATGGGAAAGGAGACTGGAAGACAGGCTGCCCAGACTGGAAAACCTCTTCAGACCCTTTCTACCTTTTATTTATTTAGTTTTTAAGCCCTTACTTTCTGTTTTCTAGTAACAACTTTAGGACCAAAAGGCCAGGGCTAGGCAAAAGGGGTTAAGTGACTTGCCCAGGGTCACCCAGCTAGGAAGCATCTCAGGCCTGATTTGGATCGTGTCCTCCTGTCTCCAGGTCTGGCTGCCTATCCATTGAGCGACCTAACTGTCCCCCTTGCCTTGATTCTTCATAGGGTGGCCTCTGAGTCACAACAAAGATGAAAGTTAAATGATTTGGGATGAAATTATTTCCTGGGATGAATTGTTATGAAACGAATAGATTTATGAATATTCCTTAATGTAACATAAAACACACTTGCACGTATCATTTGAGGAAACCATGCTGGCCTTGGGAGTCAGGAAGACCAGCATTTGAATCTCAGATACTTCTTAGTTGTGTGACTCTGGGCAAATAGCCTTGCTTCTCGTGGCCATGGTTTCCTCATCTGTAAAATGGGGGCAATAATGGCACCTATCGTGAGGATCAAATGAGATCGAGATAAAAAACAACACATAAAGCACTTTGTAAACTTTGAGGTGCTATAGGAGTGATTGTGATTATAATAAAATTATAATAAAATAATAAAAGTAAAAAATTATAATAAAAGGAGATATTGTGATGATAATAACATAATAATATTGTGATAATAATGTATTATCATTCATAACATTTACATATTATATATTTATTTTATGTATTTATATATTTGTATATTATATGTTTATAATATAACATTATTATTATTATTATTATTGCAGCTGATGTTATTATCTTTGGTTAAACTCAAGGTCATGCAGATGATAAGAAGCAGAATTAAACTTGAACTCCAGTTGATGATGTCTACCACTTGCCCTCTTTGCTATAAAGCCATTGTTGGATCTGATCTGGTTTTTGTTTACTCTCATAAATGTGAAGACAACCTGGTATAAAAATTCCTGCCACACATGCAGGTAGACAACTCGTCATTAAAAAGATGACTTAGGGGACAGCAAGGTGGCTCAGTGGATTGAGAGCCATGCCTGGATTCAAGAAGTCAAACCTGGTCTCAGATACTCAGTAGTTGTGTGGCCCTAGGCAAGTCATTTAACCCCAACTGTCTAGCCCTTCAGGCTCTTCTGTTTTAAATTAATACAAATAAAGAAGGGTTAAAAAAAAAAAAAGGTTCCTTAGGGCATGGAAATTTATAAGATTTACCCTTAATCACAGAACTACTATATGTCAAAAACAAACCTCGAACCCAGATCTTACTAATTCAGAGGGATTCATTCTAGCTATGAAACCAGGCTGCTTCTCATCTCGCTTATTAACAAATTCTCTTCCATTCATTCAACTCAAGAATATTGATTCTTTCTTGAAGAATGGTTTATTTCCACAGGCAGGGTCTATGACTAAAAAGGCTTTAAAAAAGAAATACCATTTCATTTAAAATCCAGTAATAGATGATTTAATGTGGTTTAAAACCAAAATGTTGCATTATATTTGAAATATTAACATACTTGTCTCTATTCTTCCAAGTCAAACATTTCACCAATGAATATGTCAGCAAATCCACTTACATTTATTAATTCCCTGGCACATTGTATTTCCAATGAAAGTAAAATGAGCTCTTAGTTGCCAAAACAATGATTACTGTTATTGAGATAAATCAGAACTAGCCTACAGTTTTATCATCTTATTATAATAAGCCCACATTACCCTGTAGCAACAAATACAAGGATCGATATATGTACATTAATCAACATATATCTCCTGAATGCTATAACTATAAATTAAAATGAAAATGCATTCTTAGCTAATATTAGGAGGAAGCCAAGGCAAAATCCATTATAGATTCCTAACAGGTAACTCTGATCCAATGACACTGGCCTCCTGGCTGTCCTACAAACAAGACACTCCATCTCTAGGGACCCAGAATTTTCTCTGGCTGTCCCTGTTACCTGGAATGCTCTCCTTCCTTCACTTTCATTATTGACCTCCCTAGTTTCCTTTAAGTCCCCAGGAAAATCTCACCTTCTAAGCAATCTAAATGTCAGTGCCTTCCCTCTTTTCATTATTTCCTATTTGCCCAGTTCACTTGTTTGCACGTTGTCTCCCCCCTTAGATTGTAAGCTCTTTGAGGGTAGGGACTGACTGGCCTTTGCCTCTTTTCTATCCCCAGTACTCAGTATGTGCCTGACACACAAAAGTCAATTGATCAATACTGACCGAGTGATCTGAGCATTTTCTAAACTCCCCAGCTCAACAAGGTTTGAAATGGTATAAATTTCTTTTTCAATTCAAGTGGAATAAAGTTTATTTTGAAAGTTACATGCCGTCCCTTGAAATAACTGGAAAAACTTCTGGGTAGCATAAAATCAAGGCTGAAAAAGCATTTTTCATGGTCAGTATTAAGGGACTGATTTCTTTTCTTTTCTCTTCTTTTTTTTTTCTTTCCCTTTTTTAAATCTTTTTTTTTTTTAAATTATTAAACCCTTAATTTCTGTGTATTGGCTCCAAGGCAGAAGATTGGTAAGGGTGGGCAATGGGGGTCAAGTGACTTGCCCAGTGTCACACAGCTGGGAAGTGTCTGAAGCCAGATTTGAACCTAGGACCTCCCATCTCTAGGTCTGACTCTCAATCCACTGAGCTACCCAGCTGCCCCCCTTTCTTTCCCTTTTTAAAAACCCTTACCTTCTGTCTTAGAATCTTGATACTAAATTTTGGTTCCAAGGCAAAAAAGCAGTTAAGGGCTGGGCAATTAGGAGCAAATGATTTGCCCATGGTCACACATCCAGGAAGCATCTGAGGCCACATTTGAACCCAGGACCTCGGAATCCCAAGTTTGGCATGCTAACCACTGTGCTATGTAGCAGTCCTTAAGGGACTGATTTCTTATAAATTTTTTTCACACCAATTCCTACCCAAATATCTTGAAGTAAAAAACAACTATTATTATAATTAAAAATATATAATTACCCAAATACCCCTTCCATAAGGCTGACCATTTATTTGTATAGAAGCCCTAGAATAATTGTTCAAAGAAAAAACCTTGACTTAGTAGCCATGTTATTTATTGTAATTCCATGGACTGCTACAGCAGCAAATTATTTACTTTGAGCATACAATGAACCAGGTAATATAATTATGGCTGTGTGTCCATCTAGAACAGTGATTCCCAAAGTGGGTGCCACCACCCCCTGGTGGGTGCTGCAGCAATCCAGGGGGATGGTGATGGCCACAGGTGCATTTATCTTTCCTATTAATTGCTATTAAAATTAAAAAAATTAATTTCCAGGGGACTAAGTAATATTTTTTCTGTAAAGGGGGAGGTAGGCCAAAAAAGTTTGGGAACCACTGCTCTAGAACAAAAAGTGAAGAGGGAGGTACCAGAATCTTATCTCTTCTGGAAATAAAGGAGAGCTGTGTTCAATTTATAGCTATGCATATTTCCTGAAGCACAACAATTATCTTCTATGTGACTTAGTTTCTTTATCTGTAAGATCAGGGGCCTTCATTAAGGTATCTTCTTATGTCTTAGAAGCCATACAAAGTTTCATTTCCAAAGTAGAAGAGCAGTAAGGGTTATTTAATTGGCGTTAAATGATTTGCCCAGGGTCACACAGCTAGCAAGTTTCTGAGGCCAAATTGGAACCCAGGACCTTTCATCTCCAGGTTTGGCTCTCTTATCCACTGAGCCACCTGACCGCCCCCAGTCCTACTTTTTAAAAATTTCAAAACTTTAAAACCCATAAAGTGCTCTGAGTTCCTCAGGGAAAGTGCTGGATGAATTACGAGTGCTTTTAAATGATAACAAATCATAGAAACAACATAACTAGAACAAGTTGCATCAATGTAATTAATGAAAAGTCAAAGAACTTGCTGCAGACCAATTCAACAATCTCCAGTCTCAATCAATCATTCCTATTATTTTTAGAAGTTATTTCAATAATGTAGCAATATTTATTATTACTTCCCCCCTCAAATGGGTGAAACTATAGGAAAAATGTAGTAGGGCATTTGTTACATGGTCCCTTCACCCCAATACTTTTCTGGTCCAAGGACTATTTGCTCATTAAGAAAATCACACTGTCTGGAATGCCAAAGGTCAGGGGTTCTTTACACTGTTAGCTTTGCTGCAGGAACTGGCCAAAGTTTAAAAAAAAAAATACTTTGCTGCCTCTCAGGTCTTTCTTGTGGCTGCTCCATCATGCTGACTAAGGTGTAGACCTCTGCTCGTGTTTTCAAGGGTGCCTTTGAACTCTACCTCCTACTTTTCAAAGTCTCCACTGGACCCTAATTACTAACCCGTCACCCCTGTTCCTGAACTAGCCCCCTTTAAATTCACCAGTTACCTTCAGTCACTTTTTATCTCAGCCAGAGAGTGAGCCTGGCTGTTGACTTAGCTTGGTTTGCTGATTGATGTAAATAGAAAGCTAGTTACCACCAAAGCTGGGTTACATTTTAAAGCAGGCTTAAAAAAAAAAAAAAAAAAAAAACAGAAAGAAAAGAAAAAGAAAAACAAACCACTTTTTATCTCCAATCCCACCCAGAGGGGATCTTTATCTGGGTTATTGGAATTTTCTAAGTCTAACTTACCAGAAACTTCAACACTAGGATCTTTCTCATGCCTGAATTTTTCCAATTCAGTTTTTTCCCCCCTTATAAAGTCTTTGTTAGACACAGAGAGACATCCAAGTAATCCTTCAGTGCAGGGTCCGCACATGTTCACTAGAGTATCTATCTAAAGGGCTCCTGTAACCTGCAGGGTTTGAAATGTTCCTTATTTTTTCTCTTTTTATTTTACAACTTGAAATAAGCATATTTCCACTTTCAAGGTCTTGTCTAACAGTAAAGGAGAAACATCTGGCACTAATCTGCCCAGACGCGCATCTATCTCCCTTCTGCGGGTTCTTCCCGGTAACCTTCTGTCTATGGCATTTTATAAGTATTATTCATACTCATACTAAACATCCAACAGCATCCGGCATCCCTTGTTTTCAGCGCTAGTCAGAATCCACAGTCCGTTCGACAATCATTTTAAGCGTTTTAAAATCAACAACAAGAAGTTCAACAGCCCAAAGAGTGCCCGTTTAGTGTGGGCAAGCCGAGGCTATCCATTCAACCCCCTCCTGCCCACAGAACAATGCGGTCAGTCAGGGATCCCAGAGCACGTCCACAATAACGGCCAAGAAACAAGGCTCACTCACCGAGCTCCACAGGTGATGCCAGCCCCAAGTGGCGCCCGCGAATCCAATTCGTCTTCTCCCGGAAAGTTATGGGGCGGTAATGAACTCCCGGGTAATCCTTTAGAGTTGTCAGGTAGAAACCCCCTCCATGCCTCGGCTCTGTTTTCTTTTGTCTTTTCCCAGGGAAACTCTTGTCATTTACATAAAACCTACTTCGAGCCTATAGGATTTTTGGAGCAGCTACATGTTAAATTGGCTGTCTTGACATGCTCGCTCAAGCATGACATCATAAATCTCCATGGTAACCTTAACCCCACCTGCCCACATGCCAAAGTTACCTGTCAGGCGGGGACTTAAACAATCCACTGGAATCCTTCATTAGTGGAAAGGCTTTTCGGGGGTGGGGTGGGTTTGGGAGTTGGGCAGGATGTAGTTTACAAACACAAACACACAAACAACTGAGCCAAGAACTACCGCCTTCACTTTCCAAGTCTGAGCTTTTTTTTTTCTTTTAAAACAATCAACAAAATTATAACCGTTCCTTAATCTGCCCCTCCCTGTCTAACAATGCTCTTAATCAGTTAAAGAAAAAAATCTGCAGGATAAAGTTACGCTGGAAACTGGGATTCTGAAAAACCTTCAACTGATACCCCTCAGGTTTTTCCAATCCACTCCCCCACAACCCCCTCCAAGCTTTTTTTTTTTTTTTTTTTTTTTTACTAGTGAAACTTGCAAAACAGGTTCTCAGCAGGGCTTTTTTTTTTTTTTTTTTTTTTTTTTTTTGGCTTTGTGCAGGGGTGGTTGGAGAAATGCTGAGATCTTTTTAACCCTTTCCTAACTTATGCACGATTTTCTTAACTTTTCTGCACTTTCTTCCCCAGTACCCAAATTCATACCTAAATATACCTAAATATACCTAAATATACCTAAATATAACATCCCTCCTGAACTTGGCCTCATTCTGCCCTAAACCTTTGGTTGAATGAATGACCTATTTGCTCTTGCTCTTCTAAAGCATCTATTGGAGTCTACTTTTATTATACTAGTCTAATTTTGTCATATTTTTATTTATGTATATTTTCCCAACTACACTGTAAGCTAACTAAACTTGCATCTCTTTTGCAAGGCATACTGCATTTTCTTGGTTGCAAATGAACATTTTTTTTAAAGGAATGAATGAATGATTTAGAAACAGTGACTAAAATCATAGTATCTTGAATTAAGTGGAAAGGACTTCTGAGGTCATCTTGTCCAATCTACCAATCTGTCCAAGGCAGAAAAGAAATCCCTTTAGCAGAGAGCCACTTCAATCTCAAAAAGAATCTGAGACATTCCTTCTTTTTTGCACTTAAGGCTCCTGGAAGGAAAGAACTGCTTCATTTTTTGCCCTTTCTAGCTTGACTGCCTAAGAACAATGACTGGTGGATGATTTTTGTTGTTCAGTCATGTCCAATTCTTTGTGTCCCTATTGGCAAAGATCCTAGAGTGGTTTGCCATTTCCTTCTTTAGATCATTTTATAGATAAGGAAACTGAGGCAAGCTTTAGCTGGCTAGGTGGCTCTATAGATAGACCCTTGTAATTCAAGTCAAGAAAATCTGAGTTCAAATCCAGCCTCAGACACTTATTAGCTGCGTGACTCTGGGCAAGACATTTACCTCTGTTTGCCTCAGTGTCCTCAGCTGTAAAATGAGCTGGAGAAGGAAAAGGCAAACTACTCCAGTATCTTTGCCAAGAAAACCCCATGGACCGTATTGGCGTGCTATGGTCCTTGGAGTCACGAAGATGAAGAGTCGGACACAACTGAACAATGACTGGCACATGATAAGCTCTTTTAAAAATGTCTGCTTAGGACAATTCTGATGGACTTATGGAAAAGAATGCTCTCCACCTCCAGAGAAAGAACTATTGGAGTAGGAATGCAGATGGAAGCATATCATTTCTCACTTGTTTATTTGAGTATATGTTTGGGTGTTTTGGTTTTATAAGATTATTCACTCATAAAAATGAATAATATGGAAATGTTTTGTGTGATAATACTGGTATAACCCAGACTGAATTGCTTGTCAGCTCTAAGAAGAGGAAGGGAAGAAAGAAGGGAAACAATATGGCTCATATAACTTTGGAAAACTTATGTGGAAATTTGTTATTAAAATTAAAATAAATAAATAAAACTCTTTCATCCTAAAAAAAAGTTTAGTGATTTATTCACTTATTCATTATTTTGCAAATACTTGAATAAGTGCATGTAGCTTGTTCAAAGCTATAATCTAGGCCCCTTTGGGGATACATATACATATTCATATACATTTAAATTCATTCATTCAACAAACACTAAGCATCCAGTGTGAGCAGATGGTAAGCCTGTGAAAGAAAGTCTAGATAAAACTTGGCTCCTGCCTTTATGAGGCTTATAATCTATTAGAGAAAAACACAAAATAACTATAATGTGTGATATTATATGATGCATTAGTAGTGCTGCAAAACAAAATGCTGTGAGATAGGAAAAGGGGAGATAATAATTGCTGACAAGGAAAATCAGGGAAAACATCCTGGGGGCATTTGACTTTAGCTTTAAAGGATGGGCAAGATACTGAGTAATGACATTTCAAGAACAGAGAATAAGAAGAAGCAAGAAAAGAGTCTAGAAAGTCCAGAGGATGTTTGGGAGCCACAATTCATATTAATTTCTATCATTTCTTTCTTTACAGTCTAATAATCCACACAGGAAGAAAGAAATGAATGAAAAATTTCTATTGTCCAGTTTAGGATCACCTGTAGATTATAGCTATATATATATATATATCTCCAGCATATTTCAGAAGGACAATGAGCAGAGTCTGGAACGGAACTAGGAAGAAGGAAGAAGGCATGTGATGATCTCAAATAGCATCATGAAACAAAACCCCATTAAAAAAAGTGCAATAATCTTCTGTTGGCACTATACAGCTACATATCATGGGACACTACAATTTATTGATCAAAACTGTGGATTACCCATGGGACAATGGAGATACATGTATGGAGAAGTTATAGCATTTTATCAGTGATGAATGACAAAGATACCACATGATCAAAAAGTAGATGGAAACATCATGCAGAGATCTAGCTCAATCCTCTCATTTTTATAGATGACAAAACTATATTCCTATGATGTTAAATGACCAACCCAAGCTCACATAGTATGCTGTAGTACAGGAATTCTAAGTCACTCCAAGAGACCAGGATTATTTGCTTGATACCTTGCTGACTGGAATGACAAATCATGAAATTGTTTTCCCCACCCCTTTACAGTGTGGAAAAACAAACTGTAAAAAAATTTAGACCCAAAAGCAAAGATAGGAATTATAGTCTATAGGATCATCTTCAAATATCAATAACAATCTTTTTTTTTTTTTTACAATAACAAGTAACTTTTGCATGAGGCAAGAGACTTGCCTTCAATCTAGCTGAGGTGGTAGATCTAGGAAGAGAATGATACTATGGAGACCAGAGTGTGCAAGACCTTTTCTGCAGAAGCTACCACCAGATGGGGTTAGGAAATAGAACTGTGCTGTAGAAATGCTTGCTTTAGGGTATGACTCAGGAGCTTTCATTTTAACTAATTATCCTTGCTGCACAGACTAAGTTCAGATGTTACTGTCACCGAAGGACTCTAAGTACAGTTATCACCCTCTAAATTTCTGCAACCTGGAGCAAAACTCCAAACACACTACCCTAGTTATAGGTCTGAACATATTAGTTATTCTTATTAGAATATTCTTGGATCTTGGAACTCCCCACATTGCAGTCAATGAATATTTAACCTTGGAAGAGAACCAAGAAACAGCCCTGACTTAATTTGGCAAGCCAGACACATTGAGATATCTTCTGAGTCAAGGCAAACAACTATTCTTCTCAAAGACTCAATTTATGCTTTTTGTGTGTAATAAAAACATTAGGATGAAACAGGCTAGAAGTTTGCTCATTGGGGCTTGCATACAACACAAAACAAACAAGACATAATCATTTCTAAGACTTCCATAGCAAAATCTAAATTCCATATTCAACTCTAAAAATGTGAAAACAGGAGGAAATACAGAGGAGTGTTTTTGTTTGTTTGTTTGTTTGTTTTAGCATTGTCCTGATGGACAGCATATATTATGCTACAACTTGGATGACTTAGAAAATTGCAAATGTCACTACTGGCTCCCAGGGCTGGGGCTGAGCAGATCAGGACACACTACAACACTAAAATTAGAAAGTCAGAAGGATCTAATGGAAAACAAACAGAGTCAGTAGCAGCAGCTGATGAAGTAAATAACACAGAAAGTGAAACTATTACCCTATTAACAGGGAGAAAAAATGTAACAGAAATGATGGCACAGTTCAACACAGATGGAGGAATCTTACAATTAATAGTGAAGTTATAATTGTTCGGAGGAGAACTGTTTGTAAATGCTTAAAGTTCGCAACACTGTGAACTTCTGAAATGCTACATTTGAGGATAGGTGGCCGTCAGTGGATGTCTCTCTTTAATGACTTCCCTGACTACATCTTTTCTTTCTCACCTAAAATGTCATGATAACAAAACATTGCAAACACGAAGTTTTAGGCTAGAGTAAAGGATTGCTGTTTAACAAATTGAGACTACTGTTCACTGCCTAGTCAATAAAGGAATTTAAATGCTAAGATAATTTTGCCTCAAATTTGATGGTAGTACCATTATATTCATGTTTGATTTTGATAGCAGGAAAGATTTTTCTGGTCAATTAAATATGTCTGATCAGGTTTATCTCATCTCATTATAAATACAGATACAGCTAATAAAACCAAATTTCATCAAGCCCTTATTGTATGTAAAGCATTGGACTAGTTACTGAGGGCAGTACAAAGTTTAAAGACACAGTCCTTATGGATTCTAGGTTGGAAGGGATGGGGGAGGAGGGTAGAGGATTGTAACACAAATGGTTATGATGTATTTTTTTTTGTCCAAAGCTATGATTATATTGATGTAGAGAACTCCTGGTGAGAAAACTCTCTCTGCTGATGCAGAACAGCAAATCATCTATAATTTGTATTAGAGATTTCCTAGTTAAATGATTTGCCAACAGTCACACAGCTAGTACATATTTCAGGCAGAAGCTGGACCCACATCTTCCTGACTACAAAACTGGTTCTAGATACTATACCATGATGTCTCTGGTTATCTACAATGTTGAATAACAATTTACTAATATAGGACTGGAAGGGACAGTAGATGAGGAGAACAAGGCTCAGTTAGTAACTTGTCTGAGGTCACCTAGGTCATCAAATAACAGAAATGGGATTTAACCCAGGTCCCTATTATGGGAATAATAATGGGCATTGGGTAGTTGTTAAGGTTAGTCATTATCTTATTTAAGCCCAGAGCTACTATAAGTATTAATTTGTTGCTGCTATTGTTCATTTGTTTATTCCTGTCTTACTTTTTGTGACTCCATGAACCATACTACCCATGGAGATTTTTTGGCAAGAATAATGGAGTGGTTTGCCATTTCCTTCTCCAGTGGATCCTTTTTCTCAGGCAGTCAGAACTTAAGTGACTTAATCCAGGTCACAGAGCTAAGAAGAGTCTGAGGTCACATTTGAATTTAATTATTCCTGGCTCTAAACCTGGTGCTCTCTCCACTGAGCCACCTAGCTACTCAGTGGGTTGATTCTAAGATGGCAGGAAAGGATTTTTAAAAAAAAGATATCAATAGTTCTATATATCTCTGGGTCAAACAGGCTTGGAGATGTCCCATAAGTAGCAAGTGTCAAACGGAATTTTAGCCTATTTCTTCTGGTCTCTAAGCTCAACTTATTTACTACAGAAAGATACATCTCAGTGACAAATACATCAGAATTCAGAGGAAAGAATACCAAGTTAAGGTCTCAATGGGGGCAGTTTGTTAACCAACAAAGGGGATCAGGTAAATAGTATTGGAGAAAGTAGCATTTGAGTTGGGTTGGGGAGAATTTCAAGGAATGAAGGGAGAAAGGGAAAGCCTCCTATTAATAAGGAATAACGCCAAGTGTTAAGTACGGCAGTGGGCATACAGGAAATGCCTGATCAAAGGACAATAAGGTGATGACTGAGGCAAAGATGTTAAGGCCTCATGGACAAATAGACAAACATGAAAAAAAAAGTCAAGTATTTATGAACAAGGAGACAAGTCTACTGCTGTAGGGCATAAGAGAGGTAGCAGCTGTATTTACCTTTCCTTCTACCTAGATACCTTTGATTCTCTGTTCTTTTCCCATTATATATTCTCTTGAAGACCTTATCTATTATCTCAGTTTTGATTATTACCTTCATCAGTATCTCTAATCTATGCTTTAGTCCTATATTGTCAGAGACCAGATGGTCATTTCCACTTGTTCAAATTCAACATTGATTAAACTTGATCAATTAGTAAGTATGGACTGATCACCTCTTCTGTGCCCTGTTATAAGAGACACAAAAATAGTCTTTCTCTTCAAGGAGCTAATAATCAGGATGGGGACACAAAACCACACCCATTAACTAAAATTAGAGGTTCTGTTAAGGTAGAAAATTCAATATGAGTTCAGAGAAGGGAGAAATCAGTGTGGAATAAATTGGTTGACAGAAGGATTCAAGAGCAGATAAAACTTGAGCTGGGACTTTGAAGGATAAGTAGGAGAAAAAAAAGGAAGCTATTCTGGGTGAAGAGAAGAAATAGAGGCTGGAAGAAACATGGCATATGGGATGAGATAGGGTTAAGGAGAAGATTAAAGTAGGCCTGACTAAATAGAATAGAATCAGTGATTCCCAAAGTGGGTGCCACCGCCTCCTGGTGGGTGCTACAGCGATCCAAAGGGGCAGTGAAGGCCATACTTTTTTTGTATTACATTCTATTCTGAGTTCAATAAATAGTTTCATAATTTCCAGAGGGTGCTAAGAATATTTTTTCTGGAAAGGGGGCGGTAGGCCAAAAAAGTTTAGGAACCACTGGAATAGATGAATAATGGAGTAGTAGGAAAAGTGGTTAGAAAGGGGACAGGTAGGTGGGTCAGTGGATAAATAGCCAAACCTGGGGGTGGGAAATCCTGGATTCAAATCTGACCCCAGACACTTCCTAGCTGTGTGTCACTGTGGTCACTTAACCCCAATTGCCTAACCCTTACCACTCTTCTAATTTAGAATTGATACATGGTTGGGGTAAGCAACGTGCTTAGCAAGATAGTATATGATAAACTCAAAAGATCCCAGTTTTTGGGACAAGAACCCATTGTTTGACAAAAACTGCTGAGAAAATTGGAAATTAGTATGGGAGAGATTAGGTCTAGATCAACATCTCACACCCTATACCAACATAAATTCAGAATGGGTAAATGACTTAAATATAAAGAAGGTAAATTAGGTGTACATAGAATAGTATACTTGTCAGATCTACAGGAAAGGAAAGATTTTAAAATCAAGCAAGAGATAGAGAATGTTACAAAATGTTAAATAAATATTTTGATTACATTAAATTAAAAATGTTTTGTTCAAACAAAACCAATGCAACCAAAATTAGAAGGGAAATAACAAATTAGGAAAGAATCTTTATAACAAAAACCTCTGATGAAGGTCTAATTTCTCAAATTCATGAGGAGCTAAATCAAATGTACAAAAAAGCAAGCTATTCCCCAATTGATAAATGGGCAAGGGACACGAATAGGCAATTTTCAGATAAAGAAATCAAAACCATCAATAAGCACATGAAAAAGTGTTTTAAATTTCTCATAATTAGAGAAATGCAAAGCAAAACAACTCTGAGGTACCACCTCACACCTAGCAGATTGGCCAATATGATAGCAAAGGAAAGTAATAAATGTTGGAGGGGATGTGGCAAAATTGGGACATTAATGCATTGCTGGTGGCCTTGTGAACTGATCCAACCATTATGGAAGGCAATTTGGAATTATGCCCAAAGGGCTTTAAATGACCTTCTGCTCTCTGATCCAGCCATACCACTGCTGGGTTTGTACCCCAAGTAGATAATAAGGAAAAAGACTTGTACAAAAATATTTATAGCCATGCTTTTTGCGATAGGAAAAAATTGGAAAATAGCTGAACAAATTGTGGTATCTGTTGGTGATGGAATACTATAGTACTGAAAGGAATGATGAACTGGAGGAATTCCATGTGAACTGGAACAACCTCCAGAAAGTGCAGCAGAGCAAAAGGAGAAGAACCAGGAGAACATTGTACACAGAAACTAATACACTGTGGTATAATTGGATGTAATGGACTTCTCTACTAGCAGCAATGCAATGATCCACGACATTTCTGAGGGACCTATGAGAAAGAACACTATCCACATCCAGAGAAAGAACTGTGGGAGTAAAAACACAAAAGAAAAACATTTGCTTGATCACATGGTTCGATGAGGATATGATTCTGATTGTCGAATCTAAATGATCACTCTATTGCAAATATTAACAATATGGAAATAGATTGATCAATGATACATGTAAAACCTAGTTTAATTGCTCATTGGCTACAGGAGAGGGGAGGGAGAAGGTGAGAGGAAAGAATATGAATCCTGAAACCATGGAAAAGTAAAAATAAAAAAAAAAAGAATTGATTCTAAGCATGTAAGTACACACACACACAGAGTATCAATTCTAAGACAGACAGTATGGATTTTAAAAAATCGATCTAATCCTTCTTTTACATTAAACCCCAGCCCCCCATTTATATTGTCCAGTCACAATGTAGCATCTGAGATAGGATTTGAACCCAAGTCTTTAAGTTCCAAAGTCAGAACTCTTTCCATTAAAAACAAATCTAAAGTGCTGGGCTGGGAAAGAGCATTCTGAGAATCCTATTCTGCACTCTGTTCAGCACCAGCCAAAAAGCATTCACGTGAGCTTTCCAAAGCTCCAAACTTTCATCTAATTTGGTAGCAATTACCTTTGGGTTTTCTAGATTTATTGCTTTCCAGGTGCTTCCTTCCGGAGTCCTTCTGTGCATCAGATGATTGCCACCCCCTTATACTTTCCCACCTACTCCTATAGCATTTTTTTCCAATGGAATCTTATTTTACTTTTTGTACAGCTCTTCCCAATATAGCAGTTCTCACATTGTCTTCTCTTGCTCATTTACAACATTAATTAAGACAAGAGCTCACACAGAAGTTCACAGTTCTCTCTCCCCAGCCTCTGCTTGTTAAACATGTATCAGAAGTCTTGTATTATAAATCACCTCTCCTTGGGTTTCTTCCCACCACACTTCATTTTGTATTGTCTATTAGGTTGAATTCAAACCTAGGTCAATTCTGTAAGGAAAATGGTCCACCCTTGGTATAGCTTTCTCTTACCCATCTCTGGGAAGCTTCTACCTGTCTTTCAAAGTCTTCTACAAACTGATCTCATTCCACCTATTTAACTATGCTTCCCATTTCTCCCATATATTATGAATTCCACCCTTTCTAGATAGGCTTGTTCCTGCCTCCATTCCTTCTCTTCACCCTAAATGGCCTCCCTTTTTCTCTAAATCACACCCATCATTCAAGGCCACATTCCATGTCTACCAGCCCATATATCTTTCTTTCAACTATTTTATTTCTATCCTGCAATATTCCATAGACTTTCCAAATATTTTCTGTTAAATAACAATTTACCTACAAACCTTTCTAGATTTCTTCTCTGATCTAGGTCCTTAAATAAGAATGGACAGTTTAATGTAGGACAGTAAATAGAGGGTTGAGCCTGATGTGGAGAAAACACAAATTTAAGTCTTGCCTCAGATACTTATTAGCTCTGTATCCATTGGCAAGACACTCAGTTTCTTCATCTATAAAATGGGGATTTGAAATCAGGTCTTCTTTGCTTCAAGTCCAACATTCTACCTACTGAGTCACTTGACTCTCTACATAAAACAAAGTGGCACAAACCCTGCTCTTAAGTTAATAAACATTCATTTAACACCTACTATGTGCCAGGCACTGGGCTAAGCAGTTAGGGATTCAAAAACAACAAAAACACAATCCAGCCCTCAAGGAATTACAGTTTAATTGGGGAAAGAAAATACATACAAGTTTTTTCTTCTTTTTTTTATTTAGAATTTTTTTTCACGGTTACATGGTTCATGATTCTCTCCGGCCCCTGCCTTCCATCTAACCTCTCAAATTGACAAGCAGTTCCACTGGGTTATACATCTATCATTGTTCAAAAACCTATTTCCAGGTTATTCATATTAACAGAAGAGTGATCAAATACATACAAGTTTTAAAGGAAATTTCATTTGAATAAATCTCTCTTAATTGGAGTTTTTCCTTAGGTCAAAAATAAGAGATCGAAAGATCCGTTCCAGTTTGAACATTCTACGATTTTATCAACTTGGAAAGAATTAGTTTTCTATGTTCATATTTTCTCAACTGTAACCCTACTTCATTACTGTTGAGAATTCAAATTCTTGGAGGAAAGGAAGGTTTTTTGCCTTTATCTTTTCATCTCTAGCACCTATCATACTCTCTGACTTGTGGTAAGTCTTCAATAAATATTTGTTCAATAGCAGACTTAACAAATAACCACTTTTGAAGTGCATAATCTTTATCGGTTCCCAATTTTCAAAACAACTTTCATCTTTTGTGAAAGAGAGATGGAAACATGAACTTAGTTTTTCAACCCATTCCAAGACCGTACCTGAATTTTAGATTCTCTTCCTTTGTTCTTGCACTTTTCTTTTTCTTCTGCTGTTTCTTATTCCCTCTGCTTTTAAAAGCATCATTTAGCTGGATTAGATTTTAATTCTATTAATTAGTCATGCTCCTGCAAGTTTTAGCTGATACTATTTGCCTTCTTTCCGTTGCAATGTATCTTCAGTTCTCAAGAGCCATTTCTCTTTTCTTTCTTTAAAAAAGTAAAATAAACAAACAAACCCTTACCTTCTTAGTATCAATTTTAAGACAGAAAAGAGGCAAGAGCTAGGCAAGCGGAGTTAAGTAACTTGTTGAGGGTCACACACATTTGAACCCAGGGCCTCTCTGACTTAAGGCCTGGTGCTCTATCCACTGTGCTACCTAGCTGTCCCCCACTTTTTGATGTTATCAAGCTCCTCTCTTAGAAGCCAATCACCATTTTCATTGTAAGCTGTCCGCTCATGGCTTCTTCCAAATACTGGCATTTTATTATTTATTGTTCATAATCTTGACAACATTTCTCAGTTGCTACCGGGTTGGTTCACGGTTTTGTTGAGATTTTGGGGGTGGGGGTTGCTTTGTTTTCTTGCTGAAGTTTAATATCCTGACAAGGCTATGACCGATAAACCTGCTTCTTAGTCACTGAGTGAAATAGCTTATGTTTTCTTCTGGAGAAAATGGCTCTTGCATTAGTCCCTTTCTACCAGTATATGAACAGTAATAGCATTCATACTCTCAGCTGAGTCCTGACTCTTAGGTCTTCTATTTCTTCTACCATATTTTCTAAGCTTGTTTTTGACAAAGAACTTTCAGCTCACCTCTTCCATTATTTACAATCTGCATCTAGACTCTCCCTTGAGTCCACAGAACTTGATTGCTTGAAGAGTACTTAGTCTTTGGACCTCATTTATTATGATTCATATGTGACTTTGTCAGATGACATAAAACTTCATCTGTGCCTCAATTTCCAAATCTGTAAAATGAAGGCACCAGGCTGTGTCTAGTGTACCTTTTAGCTCCCCATCTCAGTTTCCTCATCATTAATGGTACCTATCTCCCAAGGCTGTTGTGAGGATTAAATGAGATAATATTTGTAAAGCACTTAGCACAATGCCTTGGCATACAGTAGGTGCTTGATAAATGCTCCATTTCCTCACTCTCTTTATTTGCTTCCTTATCCTTGTGTATTTATATTTGCAGATTGATAACAACCACAAACAATAAGATATACTTTAATCTGGAGAGAGATCCCAGGTGGGTAGGCCATATCCCAGAGTATAGGCTTATAAATCCTTCCCCTCTCTATCTGGGTAATAAGGTTTACTGATCTCAGGTAATTGTTCTCATGTCAGAATATCTATTCATTGAAGATGGCCTTCTAAAGAGCAGCAGAGTGGTGTAATTCCAGGAGAGAGGCTCATCTCCTCTGATGGATTTCCTTCTCCAAGCTAGCCTGGGTAGCAAAACTGAGAGATCCCAGGAAGTAGAAGCCAAATAAACAAAACCTCTTGGTACATAGGTGCATATGCAGCTAATGAATTCTTCTTGACTTCCATTAAAATGCAAAGCCAATGGAACACTGGGCAACTCCAATGCCTAAAGACATCTTAATGACCTTAAAGAGAATTAGACTGACCTTTCCCACTCCCACTAAAGGTTCTCATGGTCACTACTTCTCTCACATCCTCTTAATATCTAAGAGCTGATGATAGTATTAACAAGGGAGACTCCAAAAATAATCATATTAGTGGGTTGAGCAAGGTATTCTTCCCATGCCATTTTCCTCACTCCTAGGCTGCCTTCTCATGGTCCAGATGGGTTTATATGGCAAGAATGATCCACTATCCATAATTAGCCAAGGCAACTAAACCTGTGACATAGCAAGGTGCCTTACAAAAGGCCTTCCTATATTTGTGGGCAATGTCAGCTTTTTGCTTACTTCCTTCTTTGACATTTCTTTTTAATAGATAACATATATACTTTATTATTCTGTATGGCACAATTGGAGAGAAGAAGAGCAAAAAAGGAAGAAAGTTAAGCAACAGGAAAACAAGATATATCCATAAAAATGTATTTTCAAAAATAGATAACAGAGGGGCAGTTCAGTATCTAGAGAGCCAGACCTAGAGACAAGATGTGGTGGATTCAAATGTGGCCTCAGACACTTTCCAGCTGTGTGACCCTGGGCAAGACACTTAATCCCAGTTGCTTAGCCCTTACTGCTCTTCTACCTTGGAAATAATACTTAGCATCAGTCCTAAGGCAAAAAGTAAGGGGTTTATTTAAAAAAAACAGTGGCTAGAAGGTGTATAGCACTTTAAAGTCTACAAAGCATTTCACAAATATTTTCTCATTTGATTCTTGGAGATAGATGAGTGCTATTCCTATTGCCATTTTACAGATGAGGATATCAAGGCATGGAAAGTTAAATGACCTGCTCGGAGTCACAAGCCAGTAAATGTGTGAAGCATGATTCAAAATCAGGTGTTCTTGACTTCAAGTCAAGTGCCCTCTAGACACTGACCCACCTAAATGGAATAAGAAGCCATCTAGTTTAGTCCATTCGGTAATAACGTTCTTTGATCACCAAACCAGGGAGCTAGAGCTGAAAGGGAACTCAGAGAGCATCTAGTTCAACCCCGTCATTTTACAGAGTCCAAGTTGGTCAACAACCTTGGCCATGGTTACCCAGATAACATCAAAGCAGAATATGAACCTCAGACTTTGAAGCCAGTGAATATTCTTTCTATTATGCTCTGCTGCCTCCTTTGGCTATAGATATGGACTTTTGTACCATCTCTAAAACATCTCTCCTGGTAGCTTAAGGGGGCAAAAGGGTGGGGCAATCATTTGCTAGTAGAAGCAAATAAACCCACATCTGGTTGAGTTGAGATTAGAATTTTTAGGAGAAATAACTCCTGGCTAGTTCTCCTGGTTTAGTTTAGGGGTAATAAAACATAAATTGAGTGAGAAAGGGCCAACCTTGTAGGATTCAATTTCTGCCTGTGGCCCATGCTAGCTAAAAGACTAAGGGTGAGTGACTTAAATTCAGAAAGGTGGCACGTTAGGCAACTCTCTCTGAATAGGAATTATAGAGTTGCCAATCTACATTTCTAGAAGGAGTTTCCACACTTGGAAATTCCCCACAGCAATTAAATCAAAGGTCTCCACACTGACAACAAGCAAAAGAAGTGGGAGCTGGCACAGAATAGGAGAGGAGAATTTCAAAGATTAACTTCACCAGCTTCACAGTTTTGCTTAGGATCAGTCCTTTCCTTGGACTATTTCCATTTGCCTAGATTTGAGACTGCTCCTCGCCTTAGCCTTGGAACTGCCTCCCAGTCTGCCCCTGACCCAAGCTCTGATGACCGGCAAAGATTTGCTAATTCAAGTTGCCAAGTTTAAGGTCAGAATTCTTTTATCCTAACCCAGTTCCACTGTTCTTGACCCATATCTGGCACCTGGTGCCTGAGTCTTGCTCTGCTGCCTCAAAGAACAGTTCAACCCTTTTCACTGTTTTGGACCCTTCTCTCTAGGTGGGGAAGGCACGGAACCAGGCAGAATGACTGATGGATCCCAAGGCATAACTAGTAGGTACCAACATAATTATAATACTGTAGTGACATACTGGGGCATCTAGGTGGCCTAGAGTCAGGAAGACTCATCTTCCTGAGTTCAAATCTGGCTTTACTTACTAGCTATGTGACTCTGCACAAGTTACTTAATCCTGCTTGCCTCAGTTTCCTCATCTGTAAAAACGAGGTAGAGGGGACAGTTTTTGGTGGCTCGAGGGATAGAAAACCAGGCCTAGAGACTGGATGTCCTGGGTTCAAATATGGCCTCAGATACTTACTAACTGTGTGACCATGGGCAACTCACTTAACCTCAACTACCTTTGCCTAACTCTAACAACTCTTCTGCCTTGGAACCAATTCTTAGTATTGATTCTAAGATAGTATTGATATAGTATCCATATAAGACAGAAGGTGATGCATTTTTTTTTATTAACCTGGAGAAAGAAATGGTAAACTACTTCAGTATCTTTGCCAAGAACATCCAAAATGGGCTCATGAAAAGTCAGACACAACTGAAACAGCTAAACAATAAAGTCATACATTATTTCCCAGATTATATTCATAATTAAATGAAATTTTTCTTACCCTGGATTGGTACATAAAACAAATAATACATTAAAATATATTGGTATTTTAAAAATTCACTCAAAAAGCTTGTTTATTTCCTTATAACCCCACAGGAGGAAATAGACCACTTGGGGTTGGTCTGCAGTTTTAGAAAAGCTGGCCAGGTCCTTCCTTGTTGGATATGTGCAGAGGATGGATTCCAAAAAAAGGAAGAACTAGGACCCGTAAATGGTTACTTTGGCAAAAGTGCATATTTTCTCTTTGTATCCTCAATTTGGATATCAGTAAATCATAGAAGGCAAGTTCCTTGATTGAGAACTTTTCATTTCTCTCTTTTGAATCCAAAACCAAATTGGAATCAACCAAACAAAACACTAACTTTCTCATTGTCTTTACTAGACAAGCACATGAGATTTTCAAAGTTATTATGACCCCTTGTTGGAGATTGCCTGAACCCTAAAAGCTGCTCCTATATTTCTGTGAACTTCAGACATTTATTTAAAGCACAAGCTGGAATCCGAATAAGATAAAACTAAATTTTGCCTGTGTTTCCAGAGTAAGAGTCGAAAGCCTGTCTCTACAGATGAGAGGCTCCTCAAGCATCTGCTCCTGTGTTGACATGAGGACAGAGCAAGAAAGTAAAGCTATTCCAATCTGCGTAGTTGAGCAGAGCCCATGACCTGTGGGTGATGACTGGAGAATAGATCTTCCAAATTTGGTGACACTTCAAACAAGCAAGTTTCTTTCACCTTCCAAAACAAACATGGATTATTTCCGTCAGCATTTTAGAGACTCCAAATGTTCCTCTCAATTTATCACTTGGAAGAAATGACAAAGGAAAGAGATGGGTACTACTACTACTCCTTTGTTGACCTGTCCACATTTCTGTGGTCAGATATAAGCATATTTATTATAATTATTACATATTTATAACAAATTGTACACATCATATTATTGCTGTGTTATATAGCATGTTATATATGAGAAATAAAAAAAAGAAGCATCTGGAACTTAAAAAGGAGAAAAGCAAGAGCTGCCTCACAACCCAGAAGATAGGTAGACACCAAAATAAACAGGCACCGTGTGTACACACGGTGGGAATGACTGATCACTATCAACTGTACTCATATTTCAGGTTTTGGTCACAGGAGATATATGCCAAAACAAAATGGAGTTAAGCTGTTTTTTTTCTCTGAGAAATAATGCTTCATTTATAGAATTTTTCATGTTTACAGAGTAGATTTACAAGTTGTTATTCAGTCATATCTGACTCTTTATGATTTTGGATTTTCCTTGTCAAAGACACTGGGGTGGTTTGCCATTTCCTTTTCCATCTTATTGGACAGATGAGGAAACTGAGGCCAACAGGATTACTGGACACTCAGACATTTCAGGGTTATCTCATTGGGAGTTCATCTTCACCCATGGTCAAACAGCTAATAAGTGTTTAAGGCCAGATTTAAATTCATATCTTCCTGATTAAGGCTATATCTTTTGTGCCGCTTTGTTGCCAAAAGAATAATGAAGCCACAGCAAATAGTAACAACTATCTTTCTGATTCAATGCAGAATTTTTCTACTTTTCTTCTCTATTTTGTCCCCAAAGGAGTTTGGAAGACAAGTGCCTCCAAAATTCATGGCTCTGGTAAGGGAAGGCCAGGGCTTAGTTTCCCTTTGTAGCTGGTGTGTCTTCTGCAATGAGATGTCAGTTAAGGGCTGAGTCCCTGTTTGCACCTGTCCTGCAATGCATGGCTCCCAGGCATATCTCCACGCAGGTCCTAGCTTGGTATTTATTACTCCTTGCTAGCTTGTCTGCTGCCATCTCCATGCTGCCCCAACTGGTCTCTCTGCAACACACTCCACATGGCTACACACCCATTAAGAGTTGTCCATTACTCATCACAGGCTCATTGAGTCGGAGCTGAAAGGAACCTTGGAGGACATAAATTCTAAACCCAACTAACAGATGAGAAAACAAGGTCAAAGGAGAGAAAGTCACCCATGGAGTAAGAGACAGAGCCATTCCAGGGTTTTCTGGTTCCAAATTTGACATCATTTCCAATGTACCATCATGCCATCTTCTTGATAGTAGCAAAAAAAAAAAATTCTTTCCTAGTCATTTCAGCAAGAAAAGAACGAGATCAGTTCTTTTTAGCCAATTGGCAAGGAAAAAAAAGTCCTTTTCCCCTTTTCCCCATGAATGCCCAGTAAACCCTTTTTTCCTTCCTCAGCAAAGGTGAGGAGGGAACAGTTGCATTTTCTGAGGAGCTACACACATGGGACCTCTTCCTTCTTACCTAATTTCTTTTCCTCCTTTTTCACACTTTCTCTGTCTTCTTCTGTGCATTCCACATACTGCTTTATAGGACCATTTCTAAAAAGTAAAACCAAACTACGAGGGGAGGAGTTCTACTTTAAAACCTGATGATGCTTTCTGCAAAGACTTCATGTCACATATTGTTGACTTAAATTAAAAGTTCTTCTGTATAAGTTAAAATTTAATTCTGTATAATTTAATACATATATAACATCATATATTATATATATTTATAAAATTCTGTACAAATTAAGCTCTTCTTCTGTATTTTACCCAATATTTGCCCTGCTACTAGACCCTACACCCCCCCATGCATTATTATCTGACCCACTAAAGCACCCTAAATACCTCTGGACCATTATAGAAAGTACCCAATGTGAGCTAAGCACTCTGTCAAGAGCAGGAGACCGAATCCACCTCCAACTGCATCCTTAGGGTCATTTTTCTGTTGTTCACTAGTGTCTGATTCTTCATGACTCCTTTTCAGATTTTTTTGGCAAAGATACTGGAGAGGTTTGCCATTTCCTTTTCTAGCTCTTTTTACAGATGAGGAACTGAGGGGAAAAGAGTTAAGTGACTTGCCTAGGCTCATAGCTAAGGAGGCCAGATATGAACTCAGGAAGATGAGTCTTCCTGATTCCACATGGAGAGCTTTATATACTGTATCACCTACCTACCTTAAAAGTTGTGGTGTGTGTGTGTGTGTGTGTGTATGAGTGTGTGTGTGAAGCAGCTGGGTGGCTCAGTGGCTTGAGAGTCAGACCCATAGATGGGAGGTCCTGGGTTCAAATAGGATCTCAAGACACTTCCCAATTGTGTGACCCTGGGAAAGTCACTTAACCTCCATTGTTTAGCCCTTACCACTATTCTGCCTTGAAACCAATATACAGTATTGATTCTAAGACAGAAGGTAAGAGTTGAAAAAAAAATCATTAGACCTTTTCCATCCAGCCTGCAGTTAAATTGGCCTTCTCAACTAAGATGTGAGCTCCTTGGGGGTAGATTGTCTCTCTTTTTGATTTGATTTCCCAGCATGTGGCAGAATGGTTGATTGACATTCTTAATAAATACTTTTTTCATTCATTTATTCATTCATTCATTCCAAACTAGAATATTATCCAGGCTCCATTAGCCGCCCCTTAGGAAGCTGGTTGATTCTGGAGTTTCTTAAGGACAGGAGTTGAGTGTGTCTTTAAGACTGTGGAAGGTGTTTGGAGCCAGCCAGTCAATAATGATGATAGTTATTAATACACACACATAGATTATGCTGCAACAATTGCTGTATTTTAGGAGACTGACGGAGAATAGAAAAATACCTCTCAGCTTTGCAATAACTTCCAAAGATAATGATTCTAGACAAACCAGGTCACAAGCAGTCAGATACAGATTTTCAGACAAGAGTTCCCCAGTGTTAGAATTGAGATTTTAGAGCCTCAGGCATTTTCTGGTTTTTCCTAGGCAGGGCACCCAGGGAATTTGAATATGGATTTCCCTAATGTGGGAGTATTTCCTATGAGATGCCAGATGGCGAGATCTGTTTAAACTGTCCTATTCTGGCTCTCTCCCAACTGCACCCTTCTTAGCACCCCCAGTTCTAAGAGCGGTTGCTCTCTTGTTTGGGGGCGGGTGGGGGGGATCACTCACCAAACAACCTTGTCTGTATGGTTGGGGGAGGGAGAGAGGATATAGGAAACTACAAGGCTCTCTCAGGTTTGGAACTGTCCAGATCACTCTTCTGCAGAGGATATAAGGTATGACTCAGGGATGGAGGCTTCAAACAATCCTTTTACTAAAAACATACTCCAACACTCTGAATGGCCAGCAGTTCAAAATAATTAAAAACCAGGGGCAAGAAAGAACAATTAAATCTGGCAAGAAAATATTAAAAAATTAACAGAGGGGGCAGCTGGGTAGCTCAGTGGATTGAGAGCCAAGCCTAGAGACGGAAGGTCCTAGGTTCAAATCCGGCCTCAGACACTTCCCAGCTGTGTGATCCTGGGCAAGTCACTTGACCCCCATTGCCCACCCTTACCACTCTTTCACCTAAGAGCCAATACACAGAAGTTAAGGGTTTAAAAAAAAATAAAAAAAATTTAACAGAAAGGTTCTTGGGGAGCCCCTCTTTAAAAAGGAAAAATCAAAAGCTGCTTTTATTTTCTTCTAGCCCAAAGGGCTCACATCTATGTCTTGGGATCAATATTCTTGGGAAGCAAAGATAACCCAAACTGCTCCAGGTCTTCGACACAACCAGATTTGTCTCTTCCTCCCCCAGCCCACCAGAGTCCAGGCTGGTGTGGTAGGAGTGTGGAGGATTAACTCCCAACTCCCAGACTATACACAATGGGACCCAGATAGCTGGTTGATTGTCTGAGATTTCTCTCCTAAGAATTTGGTCAAGTGGCTGATTGGCTAGATTGTGATGCAAACTAAGCCTATGAGGAACAGGGACCGAAGGTAGGGAGAAAGAGCAGTCTGGGGAGGAATGGAAGGGAGCCCCATATGCCTTTGGCTTGCTGCAGGGCACCCCATCTTTAGAAAAAGGATTCCCAACAGGAGGATGCTCCAATAGGAAGGACCTGTAGCTCCCTCACTCAGTTCCTGAACACTCCTGTGTCTGGGATTTAGAACCCTGTAAGCTGAGAAATAACTGAGACACCCTACAAACACCAACATTTACCTCAATGATGACACAAAGGAAAAAACAGCCTCCACATTCATTCTCATTTTCTTTTCCCTCAACTTGTCTAGGCCAAACTGAAGAAGAAAAAATAATAAACCCCAAATTCCAGTAGACTAATGATTATTTCCTGACTTTCTCCTATATCTGGGTAACAAATGGATTTTAGTAATTAATTTACTGATTGATCTCAGATTATTTTTTTCTCCACTTAGAATTTCTGTTCACTAAAATAGATCTTACAGAGAGTAGCTGAAAAGCACAGTGGGAAAAAAGAAAACCAAACCCTGGTCTGGAGACAGAAAGATTTAGGTTCAAATTCTACCATGGTTACTATTTGTGCTCCTTTGGGTAAATCACTTCACATCTTAAGGCCTTGGTTTTCTCATGAGTCAAATAAGGGGGCTGGGCTATGAGGAAATTGAGGTGGGGAGAAATTAAGGGCCCAGGGTTTCGTAGTTCGTAAGTCTCTAAGGGAGGATTCAAATTGTAGATATTGCTAAATCCCAAGTCCAAAGCTCTATCCATTATGACATCTAGTTGTCTCTAGGCTTTAATCTACTTAAAAAATATATATTCATGGGGAAGCTAGGTTGCACAGTGGATAGAGCATCAGATCTTGAGTCAAGAGGACTTGGGTACAAATCTGGTCTCAGACACTACCTAGCTGTGTGACCCTGAGCAAGTCACTTTATCCCAATTGCCTAACCCTTACTGATACTTATCAATTCTAAGACAGAAGGTAAGGGTTTAAAAAAACACATATCTATCTATCTATCTATCTATCTATCTATCTATCTATCATCTGCTATATTTTTAAACCCTTACCTTCTATCTTAGAATCTTTATTTAGAGAGAATTTATATATTTATAGTATATATCTATAATCTATATTACATCTTGAAGTGGAAAGAGTATTGGATTTAATCTAGAATCAGAGGGCCTAGGTTCAAATTCTGCCTCAGACATTTATTCCTGTATGACCTTGGCAACTAGTGTCATAAGTGGGTAGAGGTCTGGGCTTAGAGTCAGGAAATTAAAATCTCATCTTAGACATTTACTAGCTGTGTGACCCTGGGAAAATTATTTAAAGTCTGTTTGCCTCAGTTTCCTCAACTACAAAATATAAACATAAAATAATAGCTCCCACCTAGCAGGTTTGTTATGAGAATTATTTGAGATAATACTTGTAAAAATACTTAGCACAGTGCTTAGTACGTAGAAGGTACTATATAAATACTTATTCCCTTCCTTTCCTTAGACCAAGTGGCAGTGTTGGTACAACAGATCTCTATTACATTAAATGATTATCCAGTTGCCATGAAACCATGGAAGTAATCTAGGGGAATCTCCACATCTCCAGCACCCACTTTTTTCCTGCTATACTCACAGAATGTGAAAGTAAGGAAAGGTTGAAAGGTGTTTAGGTTAGAGAGGGTCATGGAATTTTAGAAGCCAGGAGGGTCCAGCCCTAACTCTAGAATTTATTAAGTTGATTGGATTCCCTTGGGCCAAATGCTCAAACTCCAAGATCAATGCAAAATTTGCTGTGGTTGTCATCCCTCTAACTAACTTTTAACCTGTTTCCTATCTGCCTCTGCCCACTCCCACCATGCTACATTCCCTAAAGGCCCCCATGCTACCTGCATGACCTCTGACAAACAAGGATATGGGTCACCATAATATTGTCTAGTTCATAAGCATTGAAGATGATTGGCTCCAATTTAACTCTTCTGCCTCTCCTCTGTTCTTCTTCCATATCATCTAACTTCATTAATGAATAGAATATATTCAGACAAACTTCAATTGGCAGAGCCTTCCTATATGAGGGATCTGCCACCCAAACCTGAATGGAAGGACCTGAGACCTAAAGTGCCAGTTTTGGCTGGGGATTGAGGTGTGATGCGGATTCTTCTGGCTACGATGCTCTCACTCTCCTGTGCATGTGCCCCTCCATTGCCTAGCTCAGCACTGCGATGGCCTGATATAAGCCTGGTAATAAACCTTTTGCCTCTAAGCAAAGAAGCAAAAACAGGTTTTTCTCCTGTGTGCTTATAAAGGTAACTCATTAGGCCACTGCAGAAAGGATATTCATGCCTATCACTGAATTTTGGTGCTAGATGATCTTCATGGGCCATTTGTTCCATTCCTGATTCCAGGCAATACCTGATTTCAGTCATTCCCAGCAAGTGAGGCTCCATCCTATTTTTTCTTCTAGTTACTTATACACACACACACACACACACACACACACACACACAGTTATCCCTTCCACAATGTGATTTTACCTATTGCAATTGTTGATATATCATGAGTAAGCATAAGAAATTAAGTGGGAATTTCTGGGAAGTTTTGCGGAAACTGCAGATGATGTGTGAAGGCCCGCAGATGACAGAAAAACTTTAGAAACTCAGAAATGCATACTTAGCCCAAAATTTACATTAAGTACTGTAAACACCCATAAAAGAAAAAAAAGAAAAAAAAATCAGCCTTCTCTGCTATGAAACCAAAAACTTTAATGTGGATTTTCTAGATCACAGGGGCTCTATGCTCCTAAACCCACAGTGTGGAACAGAGATAAGTCTTTAGTCTTTATCTGTATCTCTATCTATGTATATTTAGTTTGGTGTTTGATGTCAATTTATGTCAAGAAATGATGTCTTAAAGACCAAATCGCCAGGGCTGAAGGGAGGGTCCAGTCTTCTTATTCATCAAGAATTTTTCCCTTGAGCTGAACATTAGTACTAAAATTTAACCTTTACTTCCTTTGGCTTAAGCTCAAAATAAATACTTTTAGTGAGTCTTTCCTTGGATTTTTGAGATCTCCTTTTCTTATGGATCCCCAAACTAGACATAGTATCAACTATGTCCATCTCTATTGAGATATACATTCATCTCCATTACTGAGAAACTGATTAGAGTCTCTGAATATTCTCCAAATTTCTGTCAAGGGTTTAGAACCTTGGGGGTCCGTGGGTAGATTTTTAGAGGGCACTATGAACTTGGATGGAGAAAAGTTACAGATGTATATCAATATAATTGGTTTATTTTGTAATCCTATATATTTTCTTTTAAGCATAAGAAAAGGTTTATAAGGTTCATCAGATTGCCAAAGGGGTCCATTACACAGATAAGGTTAAGAACCTTGCTTCAGGTTCTTATACTTTCTTTGATTTTTAATTGTGGGATAATGATGATGATAGCAATAATAATAAGTTGGTCATGAAACATAATCAGCTTTTTAATTGTTAGCAACTTAGATAAAAGGTTCAATTGAGGAGGAAGCTAAAATTAAGGACTAAAATTACATTTCAGGATAAAGTAACTTTTAATTATCCAAATTTAATATCAATTCTCATTAGCATAGATAATCAAAAGTTGCTTGGTGATAGGTGGTAGGAGTGAGATCAAGGGAGGTCATATTCGTAAATATCTATGTTGCAAAAACTAAAGACAATCATAGGATTTATTTTAAAATAACAAAAATATTTAAAAACCTGTCTATACGGATTTAACTTAAGTGGCTAACTGGCAAAATTCTTATCTGGAAAACACTGAAAGCACTGCATTTTTCTTTCTGGTTAAGGTGAAAAATCAATACCAATCACCACCACCCTGCCCCCCACCCCCATGCACACCAGACCTTGCTCTCTATTTTTTCTTCCTATATTCTCTATATTTGTAGGCCAGCCTGATAAGATTCTCTGCTTAGTTTGTGAGATCCATCAAGGTATCATATCTCTTCCCACCCTAAACCTGCTGCTGTCTGCTATAAAGTAATTGCATCCAGCCAAGAAACAATAGCATCCCAAGCCACAGTTGGGTGATAGTGGTGTAGCTGTCAAGATAATGTGGGGGAAAACAGGTAGCTGAAAACAGTAAAGATCAAAGCAAGAAAGTCCCCCCCCCAAAAGGCAAACCATCTGTGGCAAAAAGCATGTCAGATTCCTAAAAGAAGAAGAGGGAGATAGGGCCACCTCCCAAGCCTATCAACTAGACATCTACCTCCTCTCCAAACCTTTGCTGCAAGATACATACCCTGTGAAATACAATTGAGGGCATACCCATGAGAATCCCAGTGTTATTCCTGATGCTTTAAATTAATTTGGTTAGTCAAAGAAAATACAATATTGGAGAGATATGATCAGTTTGCTAAATACTGATTATATTTGGGTTTTTTCCCCTCCTCTGATTAATTATCTCTTCCCCTCCTACCACTTCCATACAAAAATCCCAAGGATAAGGTTTATGGAGTCGTAAAGGAATGTCCAAAGCCCATTCTTCTTTATGTCTCCTTATTCATTTTGTACCCTTGCCTTTTTCTTGGTTCTTCTAGAGAGCCTTGAACTGTGTATCAAGCAATAAGACCACAGCCTCCTCCAGAAGACATAACCAATTTTAAAAGAGTTTGGAGTTATAAAGAGTCTTAGCAACTAACTATTGCGACATGTATCCAAAAATGAATTCCCGCATCAAACTATCCAACAGGTAGTCATTTTTCTTTCTTTTTTTTTTCCTTTTCTTGAAGGCCTCCAGAAAGGGAAAACACACTATTTTTCCAATGCTGTCCATGAATAGCAATTAGGAAGTTTTTTTCCTTACACTTGGCCTGAATTTATTTATAACTTCCACCCATTGCTCTTAATGCTTCCCTCCAAGGCCAAGCAAAACAAATTTTATCACTCTTCCAGGCAACAAGCCTTCAAATACTTGAAGACAGTTATCATGCTCTCTGGCCCCTTCACCCAAATCTTCTATTCTTTGGGCTTAAACATTCCCAAATCCTCATCCAGCATGGATTCAAGGCTCTTCCCAGTCCTTTCCCTTTTCCTCTAGTTCACCAGAATCTCTCCTTCATCTCCAATGATTTCCAAATGGTTGCTAACAAAATGAAAGTTATTTTATTCCACACCAGATAAAGAATGATCAAGAAACTGTACTGGGGGTTTGAGATATCAAGATAAAAATAAAATTGCCCATTTCTCTAAATAAAAAGATTCCCTCGGCACCCTGGTGAGGTCACCACCATGTGTCCTACCTGATCTCTCAGCCTTTCTTGGTGACCCATGATGGCTGTAGCATGGTGAGGATATTTCTGTTTCAGATGTTCCAGGAAAGCTTCTCTCTTCCTGTCCATCTCAGATGTTTGCATTCCCAGTATCTCTTTGGAACTACGGGGCCCACCTACGGTGTGTCTCCTTGGGATGTTGCGGGAAGACTTGGGAACTGAGAGACGATTGTTTCCATTAGCAAGGCGGTCCTTGGTTCGGAGACATCCCGCATCTTCAGATGATGTCACATGCAGATTGCTTTTCCCCTGATCTGAAAGGTGAAAGGATACAAGTCCCATTAAAAATCTCTCCTTAACAATCTCATTTGAGCCTCTATGAGACGGGTTATTCTAACAATGTTAAGAAATATGTATTTGTGTGTGGAAAAAACTGAAATGTAACACTATGAAATTATAATGATCAAGAAATTTGATCTGGTCAAAGAGTTGAAAAAAATGTACCCCCTTCCCTTCTTTGCAGAAGTGGTGAACTGTGAATGTGAACTTGTCAGACTTTCTGATTTTGCTGAACTCTTTTTATCCATTCTTTTAAAAAATCTTTTACCAACCCCCCCAAAAAAACCCAGCTTAATGGGAATGTGAGAGAGATATCTGGAAATAAAGGTACATAAAAAAATCAATAACTTCTTTAAAAAAAGAGATAAATGTGAGCTAAGATTTTATTTCTTTTGACAACTGTAAAGGAAAAAGAAAACAAGTCAGGTAAAATATTTTTAAATTACACATTAGAAACACCGAAGTCCCTTTGAGGACCCCATTATTTCTGACTTTTTTCCCTAGGATTGTTCAAAACCAGGATACCTTCTTTGACTGTAATAACTATGTTACTACTCGGTCTCTCTTGCCTCCCCCCAAACGGGAGCCTGTATTACCCCAAGGACACCCCTGATCATTTCATCCTGGATTTTTGATTGAACATTTCATGCTGACAACAGAAGAGCTTGTGAGTGCTTCATAATCAGGTGCTGAATCATTGCCAGGGTCAAAAAATAACAACCGACTTGCATAGATTCAGGAGTCTCACTAGACCGCGATCTACTTGAAAAATTCTATTTTCTGCTTATTTGCATAAACAAAGCAAAAATGAGAACACCGGTAGACATAATGATTATGGAGATGTTTAAAAAAAAAACAACAAAAAACCATTTGGGCACATTTCAATTGAATTGAATGTTACAGGAAAATTGTAGCAGAGAGGGAAATGGTGTGATGCATCAGAATGAATCTGAAGATGCAAGATAGCCATTGTGGTATAGTGGAAAGGACGTTGAATCTGAAGTCAGAGGACCTGGGTTCAAATCCCACTTTGACCACTCACTTGGGTGAATTTGGATAATTGACTTAAGCTCTCTGGAACTCAGTTTCCTGAGCTGAAAACAGGGTTTTTGGATTAGATGGTCACTCAGGTCCCTTCTAACTGAATCTATGAACCTTCTCTGAAAGGAACTTAAGAAATGGTTAGCATAATTATGGAAGGGATAAACCAAGGTAGGGAAGTATTACTTCTATCTGGGACAGGTGCAGTGAACTTCTATGGACCCAGAATGGCAGAGAAATGCACACAGTAGGTTCTTCATATTCATTATCTACTCAATACAGGAGGCAGCTAGGTGACACAATGGATAGAGTGCCAGGTCTGGAGTAAGGAAGACTCATCTTTCTGAGTTTGAGTCCAGCCTCAGACACTTGCTAGCTATGTGACCCTGGGCAAGTCTCTTAACCTTGTTTGCCTGAGTCTTCTCATCTGTGAAATAAGTTAGAGATGATGAAAGCAAATTACTCCAGTATCCCTGCCAAGAAAACCCGGAAAGGGGTCACAAAGAATCAAGCGGATCTGAAATGACTGAACAATACTTGAATCTAGGCTATTGTTCTGGGAATACCAGGTGAAAGGGGGCCAATCCCAAGTTAGAGAGATAAGTGGCATAGGTGACTAGCTTGTTATTTGGACCAGATTTGTGATTTCATTAAAACGGTAAATTACCAGTGAGCAAATTCCTTCTACCAACTTATTTGCTCTTTGATTTAGAGAGCTGACGTCAGAGTTTCCTGGGGGTACGAGGAGGGGCACATAGCTCTCTACAGCAAGTTCATATTATTAGAAGTAAAACTTGAACACAGGTCTTCCTGACTCTAAAGCCAGCTCTTCCTCTCCTTCCCCTCCTGCCTCCCCTCCCCACTGCCTCTCACTGGTAGATTTTATCCACAAAATACCTTAACTGCCTTATTTATTCTTATTTTTTTTAGTCGTTATTGAGCCATTTTGGTCATGTTCCATTCTTCAAGTACCACTTGTGGATACCCTTGGCAGAGATACTGCAATAATTTGCCATTTCCTTCTCCAGCTCATTTTAAAGATGAGGAAACTGAGGCAAACAGGGGTAAGTGACTTGCCCAGGTTCATACAACTAGTAAGTGTCTGAAGCCAAATCTGAACTCGGGAAGATGAGTCTTCCTGATTCCAAGCCCAGTGCTCCATCCACTGTTCCACTTGGCTGTCCAAGGGTATTTGATTTAGATTTCTACAACATAAAATCCCATATGGGGAGGCTGGGTGGGAGTATTTTTTTCTGCTTGTGGGGATCAGGAAAGGCTTCCTGAAAGGGGTGGCATTTCAATGAACTGAATATTCTAGTTAATTGTGAAAACAACAACAACAACAACACTCAAAGAATTAAAACCCAACCCAACAGGACAGGGAATAATATAATCTTTCTTTGAAAATTCAGAAAATGCTTTCCAGGCTGTTGCAGGGTGGAACTCTGCATGAGTGAATATCGCTTCTTGCTAGGTCATATTAGAGCAATTTTTGCTCTACCACATGAAACAGAAATAATAGCTAACATCTTTATAGCACTTTAAAGTCTGCCCACGTGCTTTGCATATAGCGATTTCCCTTACTTCTCCTAACCATAACCACTTGAAAGATGAGGAAACAAGTTGGAAGGAGAAGAGAGGAAAGACGGGAAACAAGCATTTATTAAGCGCTCACTGTGTATCAGGCACTGAGTTAAGAGCTTTACAAATATTATCTCATTTAATCTTCAAAACAACCCTGGGAGGTAGGTGTGATTAGTTATATATACTTTTAAGTACGAGGGCAGCTAAGTGGCATGGTGGATAAATAACTGGGATTAGAATCAGAAAGGCTCATCTTCATGAGTTTCAATCCAGTCTCAGACATTTACTAGCTGTGTGACCTTCAGCAAGGTTTTTAACTCTATTTGTCTCAGTTTCCTCATCTGTAAAATGAGCTGGTGAAGGAAATGGCAAACCAACCCAAGTATCTTTGCCAAGAAAACCCTAAATGGGGTCAGTTAGAGTTGGACACAACTGAAAAACAACTGAATAACAACAAATTTCAGGGTTGAGGAAACCAAGGCAAAATAGAGGTTAAGTGACTTGCTGAGGGTCACACAACTAGTTGCTGTCTCAGGACAGATTTGAACTCAGGTCTTTCTGGATTCCTTACTTACCTGCTACCATTCCTTGGAAGTTGCTTTTTAAAAAATAAATCAGGGGCATCTGGGTGGCTCAGGGGATTGAAAGCCAAGCCTAGAGATCAGAGGTCCTAAGCTCAAATCTGGTCTCAGAAACTTCCTAGCTGTGTGACCCTGGGCAAGTCACTTAACCCCTATTGCCTAGCCATTACTGCTCTTCCGCTTTGGAATCAATACACAGTATTCATTCCAAGACAGAAGGTAAGGGTTTAAAAAATAAAATGAAATAAATCATTAGGAATTGCTAGGTAGCTCAATGGACAGAGAACCAGATCTAGAGACAGGATGTCCTGAATTCAAATATGGCCTCAAATACTTCCTGTGTGACCCTCAGCAAGTCACTTAACCCCCATTGCCTTTACCACTCTTCTGTCTTGGAACAAATACACAGTATTGATTCCAAAACAGAAGGTAAGGGCTTAAAAAAATGAAAATGGAAAAAAAAAATCAGTGATGCAAGTGTATTTCCTTGACATTTGTCTCTCTCTAGTGAAAGCAGAGGACAGGAAAAGAATTCTGGTTATCGGAGACTGTTGCTTGTCTGGGTTCCAGATAAACAGGGAATCTCATGCTGACATCTGAGCCTGAGGTTGCAGAAAACCATGAACCAATAAAAGCATAAGGAAATATCATCAAATCTGTAACTGTCTCCTTAGCTTTGCCTAAAAATATCAGTCTGGGAAGAAAGTCCTGATGATATGCAAGCCTTAGCTACCCAGGAAAATGCAGTTGAATTTCAAAATGGTTTGTCCAGGGCCAACTTTCTGATTCCCAGATGTAGGCTCCAGACACATACACAGTGGATACTTTCACTTCCTATTACTTTGATAATTATAACACTGCAGCCTAAGGAAGGGGGTGTAACTAAATGAATGAATTCTGCAAACTTTCTGTGATAAAATGAAGTTTATAGATCAAAAGTGGATTTTGTTTATTTAGGGATCCCCCTTTCCCTTTATCAAGCAATCAAGAGATAGTTATCTTCATTCTGGAGAGCAATTTGGAATTATGCCCAAAGGGCTTTAAAAGATTGTCTGCCCTTTGATCCAGTTATACCACTGCTGGGTTTGTACCCCCAAAGAGATCATAAGGAAAAAGGCTCATGCAAAAATATTTATAGCCGTGCTTTTTGTGGTAGCAAAAAAATTGGAAAATGTGGGGATGCCTTTCGATTGGGGAATGGATGAACAAATTGGGGTGTCTGTTGGTGATGGAATACTATTGTGTTCAAAGGAATAAAAAACTGGAGGAATCCCATGTAAACTGGAAAGACCTCCAGGAACTGATGCAGAGTGAAAGGAGCAGAACCAGGAGAACCTTATACACAGAGACTGATACACCGTACAATCAAATGTAATGGACTTCTCTACTAGCAGCAATGCAATGACCCGGGACAATTTTGAGGGACTTATGAGAAAGATTCTATCCACATTCAGAGAAAGAAAAAATGGAAATGCACTAGAAAAATATGTGATAGGGATGTGATTGGGGTTTTGATGTTAAAGGATAGCACTACTGTAGATATGAATAACACAGAAATAGGTTTTGAACAATGATACATGTATTACCCAGTGGAACTGCTTGTCAGATTTGTGAGGGGGGAGGAAAGAGCCAGCGGTGGGGGGATCATGAATCATGTAACCATGGAAAATTATTCTAAATTTAAAAAAAGAATGGGGGGAGGGGAAAGAGATGGTTATCCTTTCCCTGAAGCAGCTATTCAGATCATTTTTGCCTATAAGGGAAACAAACAGTAGATGGAAGAGAAACCAGGGAGGGCTGTATAAATGGACAAATATTGTCATTGGATCTAGGGGCAAATCCTAGTTCTTTGGGAAAGTAACACATTCTCTTGGAATCTTAGTTTCTCCATCTGTAAAATGAAGGTGTAGGACTAGATGGGCTGTAATTTGCTTTCCAGGACTAAATGTGTAATCTCCATAAATATACCAGTGTTTGCTTTGGCAAATTACTCAATCTGTTTCATTGTCCTCAACTGTAAAAGGAGGGAGTTGGTTTAGATGACTTGGAAGGACCCTTCTTTGGTGGTTTCTTCCCCATCAAAATGTAAACTCTTAAGGCAGGGACTTGTATTTATTTGTTTATTTTTTGCTTTTTCTTTGTATCCCCTGGGATTAGCATGCTATTTGGCATATAGATCTACAAATAATAATGTTGATTGGGTTGATCAAAGAAAGACGTTTATTGACTGAAGACATAGGGCCATGGATAGGATGTTGGCCTTGGAGTCATGAAGACAAGAGCTAAAAAACTGTTTTTATTGCTTAGCAGCTGTGAGAGACCCTAGGCAAGTCACTGAATCTTTTATGTTCCTTTCATTCCTTTGACAACAACAATACCACCAACAATAATGACAGTGATCACAACCATGCTGGCATTTATATAGTTTAAGGTTTACAAAGCACTGTATTAAAAATTTTTTTCTTAACCCTTTCCTTCTGTCTTGAAATCAATACTAAGCATAGGTTCCAACATCAAAGAACTTTGGTAAGGGTTACGGAATGGGGTAAAGTGACTTGCCCAGGGTCATACTGCTAAGAAGTATTTAAGGCCACATTTGAACCCAGGACCTCTAGTGTCTAGAACTGGTATGCTATCCACTGAGCAACTAAGCTGTCTCACAAAATACTTTTACATCTGATGTCACTTGATCCTCAAAAGTAGGTGCTTCTATTCTCATTTCCATTTTATAGATGAGGAAACTAAGGCAGAAAGAATGAGTCCAGTGCATCCAGTGCAGTGAAGTAGCTGCTATCATTGTCATCTCCATTTTACAGATGAAGAAACTGAGGCTCAGAGGTTATTTATTCAGTTAGATGGCCCTGGGGGATAGAGTACTGTGCCTAGAGTTGATTAGATGTGAATTCAAATTTGACCTGGGATACTTCCAGTTGTGTGACACTGCATCCGTGACTTAACATCCCTCAGCTTCAGTTCCCTCAATTATTAATTAGGACAATAACAGCATCTCCTTTTATAGGTTGTTGTGAGGATCAAATGGGATGTATATAAAATACTTAGCATATAGTAGGTCTTTCCTTCCTCCCCACTTTGTTGTTGTTCAGTTGTCAGTTCTGTCTCTTTGTGACTCCATTTAGCATTTTTGCCACAAAGATACTGGGGGGAAGAGGATGGTTTGCCTTTTCCATTTCCATGTGATTTTATAGATGAGAAAATTGAGATAAACAACGTTAAGTGCCTCGCCCCCAGGGTCACATAGCTAATAAAGTGTCTGAGGCACGATTTGAACCAGAGTCTTTAAAACTCCCAAGTCCAACACTGTCCACTGCTCCACTCTGCTACCATGCATCAGTTATGTTTAAGGTACAGGGCCAGGGGTTGAGGATGCAAAAATGAAAGGGTTTTGCTTCTCTTGGCACTTAAATTCTAGTGAGAAGTAGAATAACACATACACAGCTATGTAAATATGATCTATGCAACATAAATACAAAGTAGGTGAAGCCATGGAGACATGCACATGTTCCCCCTCTTTCCAGCGAGGAGGACATTTTTTGCATGCCCCACCCATCAGTCACATTTTTTGCCTGTCCCACCCCTCAGGCCAGATGCCCAAAGCAAGCACTTTGTCCCTCAGCTCTCTCCAGTAATGGGGGCTCCCAGACAGCTTGAATTTGCCTCTGGGCACTCGAACTGGGAAAAGGTTTGCCAATCCTGCCCTAGGAATTATCCACTAAGTCATAGATGGTTGAGATCTGTTGGTTAAATGGCATTCCCATGCAGGAAGTTCCCTATGCTGATGAAATAAACTTAAAAATACTTCTTAAATTGATTACGAACTTAACAAGCACCACCATTTCCAATCACCACTCCTTTAAGTGCTTGAGCTCTCCTCCATATATTTAAAGAGTTATTTATCCCCTTGAAATAAAGAGAGAACAAGAAGAGGAATCCTTCTGAGTAGATTTTATCTCAGAGAAACTAGGAAGGGAGGAGGAAGGATTCTTCCCCTTTCTAGCCTTTCCTTCTAGTTGGCCAGTTACTTCTCCCTGGGAAGGTCACTTCTACCATCATCTTTCTAATTCTTGCCTGTAGATATTCATTCAGTCACATGACCAGATTTAAAGGAACTAAGAAGAAAAAAAAAACCCAATTCATTATTGTTTGAGGGCCACAAGAGAATGGTTGTACCATAATTCAGAAAACCCTGAATTCCCCTGGAAGTCATATCTTCCTTTGTTTTAATGTTCCCCACCTCTCATTTGCCCCCCTGGCATCAGGCACCTGTTCCGCCCAGAAAAGATCCATAGGAAGCTCTTTGAACACACATCCCAGTAATTTGATCCTCTTCCTCCCAGAGGCCAAGCTAAGTTAAGAGAGTTGCCACAGGAAAAGGCTCCCATGCCTGAGGGAAGAGTGACATTTACAACTTCAGCTATTTGGGCATAAATGTAGTCTTTCAATAAGGTCTTTCAGACATAACCAGGGATGGAAACAAAGGGGAGAAGCGAGTGGGTGGAGGACCTGGGAGAATACAGTTCCAGGACCTCCCAGCCTCATTGTTTCACAACTCATAAGAGTTCTATTGAATAATGATTCTAGGCAGGGGCCCCAAAGTAAAGACCTCCCCCCCAACTCAGAAGAAAATGGAGCCAGAATGAATAATTCCCAGCAGCAGTGTCCTCACTCTCCAGCATCACATACTACCAATATTAAAACAGAGATGACTTCTGAGATTCTAGAAGTCGATGTTAAAGCAAATAGTGAGGCCAGAGCGTGAAAAAAAGATTCAGAGGAAGCTGAGTGGCTTCCCCTTTTGACTCTTCCCCTCTGGATTCCTCTGGAAAACCCCCTCCATGAACGAAAGAAGATAGGACACCTACATAAACATTATCTCTTAATGCTCCATGAGGGCAAATATGGTTGTCAAAAGACATTTATTAAGTGCCTCCTATATATATATATAGGAGGCACTTAATAAATGTCTATATATATATATACACACACATATATAATAATAAATGTCATTATATATATGTATGTATATATGAATGGTATTGTGTTAAGCTGTAAGGACAAAAAGAAAATGGTAGTCCTCATTGTCAAGGAGCTCATAGCCAAATGAAGGCAACCCCATGTAAAAAAACTAAATAAAAATAGGACATCAATTGGAGGTCATCAACAAAATGAAAGGCAGCTAGGTGGTACAGTGGATAGAGCACTGGACGTGGAGTCTGGAAAATGGCTTCAGATTCTTGTTAGCTTTGCAATGCTACTAGGTAAGTCATTTAACCTCGCTTGCCTCAATTTCCTCATCTAAAAGATTGAACTGGGAAAGGAAATAGCAAACCACTCTAGTATCTTTGCCAAGAGAACTCCAAATGGGGTCTTGAAGAGTTGGGCATGACTGAAATGACTGCATAACAGCGCTTTCAAGGAGCTCATAGTTTAAAGAGGGCGACTCCAGCTAACCAACTATCCATAACTATGATTCATTGGAAATCATCAATAAAGTAAGACACTAGCAATGCAGGGGTTTCAAAGGAGGTAGATTTCAGCTTTGAGCTGGTCAGTGTGGAGGCAAAGATAGGAAGGGAGAGAGTTTCTTTTATGGGAAACAACCATTGAAAGTAGGGTAGCTCAGTGAAAAGCAAGCCAGGTCTACAGATGGGAGGTCCTGGATTCAAATTTGACCTCAGATAGTTCCTAGCTGTGTGACCCTAGGCAAATCACTTAACTCCCATTGCTTAGTCCTTATCATTCTTCTACCTTGGAAATGATATCTAGTATTCATTCTAAGACAGAAGTTTTAAAAAAAGAGAGATCAAAGAGATGAGAGATGGAGTGTCTTCTACAAGGAACAGCAAGACTAGTGTCTATTGTAGACTATATTAAGGGGAAGAAAGTGTGAGATTGAAAGATAGGAAGAAGCCCAGTTATTTAGATCTTAGGTTTCAAAGGGCTTCTCCCAAGGAGATATAAGAAGCAACGTGATGTACTAGAGAAAGATTACTGAATTTATAATGGTAGTATCATTGTTTTAGATCTGGATAGAACCCTAGAGGTCATTAAGTCCAACACCCCCCTACCCACGAATTTACAAATGAGAAAATATGCATTCCTTAAAAGTTTAGTGACTTATTCTGAGTCACACAGCTAGTAGGAATCTGTGGTAAGATTTGCTCCCAGATCTTTCAGACTTCAAACCCAGTACTGTACCAAAGCAGGTTGCCTCTATTTCTTTAAATAGAGGAAGTGGGTACAGATCTTGGCTCTGTCATTGGTTTACCTGGGGCAAGTTATTTGAGCTCATTAAGGCATTAGTTTCTTCACATGTAAAATTAAGAGTTAGATAATCTTTAGAGTCCCTTCCTTTAACTTGACAGAAATAGTAGAATGAAAATAATGGCTAAAATTTATGGAGTACTTTAAGGTTTGCAAAGCTTCTTACATGTATTACCTCATTTGAAACTTATAACCGTATGAAGTAAATTCTGTTATTATCCCCATTTGACAGATGGAGAAACCGAGGCTCAAAGAGCCTAGAGTCATATAGTTAATAACTTGATTGTAGATCCAGACTTCCATCCACTGTAACATCTAGCTGCTTCAAATATCAACAAGGCAGTGAATCAAAGAATTTTGTAGAGAGATGTGAATCAGTTCCATTCAGTAGATTGCAACCTCTCCAGGGGAATATAAATTTCTTAAAGATGGGGACCATTTTGTTTTTGGCTCTGACTCCCAAACTTCTGCCACAGGTTTTGTACATAGAAGGTATTTAATAAATATCTACTGAATTGAATTGAGATAGTAGGTTATAAATGGGGCAATTTTTCAATGAGTGATTTCATCAGTATAGATGGCTCCTCAATGAGATAAGTAGAAAGATAATGCCCTGAGAGTTAGGTGATTGGGAGCTCTAGTCTTGGCCCTGGCCCTAACTTTCTGGGTTTTCTGGAACAGGTCACCTCCATGAGCCCGAGTAGCCTTGTGGTTAAACAGGAGTCTGACTGGATGGCCTCTCAATTCATTTCTAACCTTTACATTCTATCTTACCATTCAACAGTGAAGGTTACAATCCTTTTACGAATATGATACAGCTTTTGTAAGTTTTTGTGGCCCCAAATATTTATTACCCCACTTACCTCTGATAGTCAACTCTAAAACAGAAAAGGTGCCATTTTGCATTGATAGTGGGAGTTTCCTCATCTGGAAGTTCTCTATGTTCTCTTGGCCCAGTCTTTTGAGAACTTATGTTTACCTTTGCATGATAAAAAATAACTGTGAGGTATCAGCCTTAAGACTAACAAATTACTTTGCTCAGACAATCCATGAGGCAGAAAACACAAGTATTTTCTCTCTTCCTCTCTTCTCTTCTCTTCTCTTCTCTTCTCTTCTCTTCTCTTCTCTTCTCTTCTCTTCTCTCCACCTCCCTCCCTCCCCATCTCTCCCTCCCTCTCTGTCTCCTCTTCTCACTCTCTCTCTCCTCTCTCTCTCAAAGACTCTCACACACATCTGTACATCCTCTGTTTCCTGAAGAAAGTGATACATTCATAGATGTATAGTTACTACATTGGCTCCAGAATTTGCAGCTGGGTCTCCTGACCATCACTCTATTGAGCTTTCCATGTTACCAGTGCTAAAGAATATTACCTTATTTCTGCATCAACAGCTACAAAAGCCCTGGTCCTGACTTCTTCCCCTGGATTTTGCCTCTGGTCAGAGATAGGTAGGTAGCCCATTTAGGGGGAGAATAACCAAGCAATTGTGTTTGTGTTGTTTAATGACTAACTGATCTTGGCCTTTAAAAAATAATTTTTGGATTGTACCAAGATGCAAGCATTAGAACTAATTGCATGAGCATAATGGAAAATACTCATTCAGTGTAGTGAGTTGTGCATTGGGAGATGAATCAACAAGTTCTGGGTTTTGCTCCTGCCTCCTTAATTCCGTGGCTCTGGGTAAACTCTCAGTTTCCTCATAGGAAAAATGAGAATAAAAATGCATATAGCACTTAGCTCACTTGTTTCATATGATATAAATATGTATAAGAAAATGTATAATGCATTAACACTTTTTTTCAGAGAATATCCAGATTAACTCTTTCCCAAAGTTAAAACCAAGAACCCAGAAGATAGATGATGATTTAATTTAACTATAAATTGGCCTTGCCTCTTTCTGAGGACTTAATTTCTTCTGCCCAAGAATAGAAGTAAAAGAGGACAACTGAATCTTAAGGATCTGAGACCCTACTCTGCCACCCTAGCCTCTGGTTATTGCATCTTTCCCAAGCTTTAGTGAACACACAAAATCTGGTTCTTGCTCTCTCTTTTCCAAAAATCTATTTATTCATCACCTATCCTGACATTCAGTGGAACCCTAGTTCTGCAGCTCTATGGGACTTCACAAATTATTTTATATCAACCTCAATTAAAAACCTGTTATTACAACTACATTGTTGTTATTTTTTTCAGGTTGACAGTATAAAACAAGAACTTTGAAAACTTTAAAATGCTACACACGTATGCCAGTTATTATTACATATAAATTACAAATGTAGGCTTATTCATGAGTTATTCTACACCCACAAAAAATACAAAAGGTATAATGGGTAGCTAACAAGTTTTTGTGAGTGATCCTCAAATTGATTAGACCCTTCTTCAGCACATTTACACATAGGTGAGACCATGCCTTCTTCTGAGAAACAAAAATGATGTTGAGTAATTAATAGGCTGGTGTTCTTGAGGCTGAGATCTTGGAAAGAGCATTAAGCGGTTCTATTGGGGGCTATCAGATGAAACCTCCTGCCTTACATTTAAATAAACAATGCAAATAAATGATAGAATGGTAGAGATGGAAGGGGACTTAGAAATCATCTAGTAAACCCCTCTCATTTTTTTTCCATTGTTATAAGATAGGAAATTGAAAAAACAGACAAACAAACCTTACCCTCTCCATTGCAAGACAGAAGCATGCAAAGGGCTAGGCAAATGGGGTTAAGTGATTTGCCCAGGGTCACACAGGTAGGAAGCATCTGAGGCCACATTGAATCCAGGTTCTTGCAACTCCAGACCGAGCACTCTATGTACTGAACTACCTAAATATGCCCACTGAGATAGGAAATATTAATGTTTGATAAAAGAAGCCACTTCAAGAGCCAAAGCCATAAATATAGTGAACTCATAGTCCCGATTCCCCAAAATAGCCTTATTTTTGTTGTTTAGTCCTATACAAATTTTCATGAATTGTGGACTACAACAAACCAGGTCCTTCTGTCTTCAACTATTTCCAAAAGTCTGTTCAAGTTCATGTTCTTTGCTTCCCTGACATTATCTCATCCTCTAAGTCTACATTTTCACTGCTGTCATTCGGTTACCATTTTGTCTTTTTTCATTGGGCAGTCTTCATTACTGAGTTCTTTCTTTTGCCTAGGAAATCTGGATTCCACAAACCTTCACTTGGTAATTAGTTTTCAAAAATTAATTTTGCAAGAATGTATTATTGCTTCATCTCACCATTCTCCCATTGCAATTTTAAGTTTCTTGGATAGAGTTCTCATATCTAAATACACAGAAAACTTTCGTCAAATATAGAAGAATATGTGCCATTTCCCCATGAATAAATGGTCAAGAGATATGAACAGACAATTTTTGGATGAAGAAATCAAAGCTATATGTAACTATATGAAAAATGCTCTGTATCATTATTGATTAGAGAACTGCAAATCAAAATAACTCTTGAGATATCATCTCATACCTAATCAGATTGGCTAAAATGATAAAAAGGGCAACATGACAAATGTTTGAGGTGTCAACATGGAATCTAGAAACCCCAAACTTGTAGTCTAGTAAGATCTGATGAACCTCAAGTTTTAAGACTAGCCTGTATGTTGGAGAACCCAAAACTTGTCCTTGTTCCCTGTTCCCATGAGCATCCATACTGAAGGAAATCTCAGGCTAGCAGTTTCAGACTGAATAATGGACCCTAAGGTAAAAGACAATGCCCATCAAGTGGGGGCCAAGCCCAAGCTAAGTGACTCTTGTCTCCAGAAGCCTCTCCCACTGTATCACACCCTCCTTTCAAGAATCAAACTCGAGACCTTCAGTTTAGGAGACTGAAGAGTTGGCTTGGGCTTGGCCCCCAACAGATGGGCATTGTCTTTTACCTTAGGGTCCATTATTCAGTCTGAAACTGTTAGCCTGAGATTTCCTTCAGGGTGGATTCTCATGGGAACAGGGAACAAGTACAAGCTGTGGGGTCTCCAACTTACAAGCTAGTCCTAAAACTTGGGGTTCATCATATCTTGCTAGGCTACAAGTTTGGGGTTTCTAGATTCCACATTGACAGAGGGGATGTGGAAAAAGGAAGACACTAATATGTTGTTGGTAGAGCCGTGAACTAATCCAACCATTTAGGAGAGCAATTTGGAATTGTACTCAAAGAACTATAGAACTGTGTATACCTTTTAATTCAGCAATACAAATAGTTGCTTCCTTACCCCTCTTCCCAGTACCCTTCCCAGTGCCAGAGGACAATTTTTGCATGCCCCATCCCTCAGTCCAGTCACTCAAAGCAAGGGCTTTCTCCCTCAAGTCTCCCCAGTAATGGGGTGGGGCTCACAGACAGCTTGAATTTGGCCTCTAGGCACTCAAATTGGGAAGTTTTGCCAATCATGTCCTAAGGTGATCAGGGTAAAAGGAAAAGAACTTATAAATTCTAAAATATTGATAGCAGCTCACTTTGTGGTGGCAAAGAATTGGAAATTGAAAGGATGTCCATCAGTTGGGGAATGGCTAAACAAGTTGTGACATATTATGATGGAACACTGGTGCACCAGAAGAAATGACGAGCAGGTTAATTTTAGCAAAACATGGAAAGATCTACACGAAATTACAAAGAGTGAAACAAGTAAAACCAAGAGAACATTATACAGAGCAACAGAAATATTGTTTGAAGAAAAACTTGTGTATGTCCACCTCCAGAGCAAAGAACCAATATATAGAAATGACATAGTTTTATTAAAACTGATATCTTTTTGTCAAATGAAGTCTTCTCTAAATGGAAGGTTAACTGAATATTTTAATATAACAAACACATTTACATTTAAAAGTATAGTTGGTAGACACCTTAAACAAATAGGAAAAAAACCTTCATAATAACATACTTCAGCAAACCAAATTCCTACACTGATCTTGTCTAAAAATAAATGTCTCATCTTGCACCTATCTGTCAGGAGATTTCATCTGAAGTTCTTGGGACACATGAAAACCTTTTCATTTTACACATAAGGAAATAGAGGCCCTGAAAAGTATAGAGCTTTTACTAACATTATATCATTAGTTAGTGACTGAACTGAGAAGATAATCCAGGTCTCCAGATTCCAGGTCTGGTCACTTTACTTTTATTCACCACACAACCTCCAGGAAATAAAAGGATCCTGCAGGCAAAAAGAAGGAGATTTTGACACCTCTTGTCCTTTCCCTTGCCCGCCTCCCATCCCTAAGGGCATTGAAACCTCCAGGGATGCTGGTTTTATAGTGAAACTAGCCTGGGCTCTTTGATGCCTTTTTTCACTCTGGTTTGAAGTGCCTCTGGCCTCTGGGGGTCCCCCAGCCCACATTCCTGAAAGTTTACAGAGCTAGGAGAATAATTGAGGGGGAAGAAAAATAAAGAGCAACTATCCTGGGAGGTACATTCAGTGCCCGTGTCAAGTACCAGCCTGGTTATCCCTCAGTCCTGCCCTCAATAGGTCTTCCTATGTTAACCAAGTGTAACCAGAGTTGGGAGGCTTGGAGAGGGCAGGATTTCACCACCTGCCTGGGTATTTTTTAGACTTCCAGTGCTAAAACTGGAGCAGATGTCTCAAGGCAACCGTCAGGTCCCTCAAGCAACCCTGGGGGACTCAAGAAAGGAATGTGGGCTTTAAACATGGGGTGGGAGGGCACCTCAGCAGCCCACCTCCAAAAGTCAGCAAGAAGTCCTACAGTTGACAGCTTCTCCTAGCCCAGGGCAGAACAACCAGACTCCGCTTAATTCCCAGGTGTTTCCACCTGGTTTAGAGGCTTCTTATTCAGACTGACCAGCCCCACTGGTTCCAGCCATACCCACTCATCCTTCCCTGGGGCTGGAACTCTTCTTCAGCTGAAGTGAGAATGAATCCACAGTCCACATACCAAGTTTTCTATAGTTAGCCTTTTTTTTTTTTTTTTTTTAATTGAGTGCCCCGTCTATTCATTTCAATATCCAGGGTTTCTCTACCTTCTCAGATCATACCTTGGACTTTTGTAACCATCATTTGCAAGCATCTTTGAGGTATAGACCAGGTCTGCCAACTCTAATGCAGACAAATCTAAGATCCAGACCTTCCCCATAGTTTCCTAAACCTAGAGTCTTTTACAAAAAAAAAAAAAAAAAAATTCCTAAGGCTTCCCCTCCATTCTAATTACATTTTCTTCTGGGTGGTGGTGGTGGTGGTGGTTGGTTTTGCATTTTCGGGGTAGATGAGTCACTGATGACTTCCCCTTTTACATATCAGAAGAAAACATACCTTTTCCCAAGTGGATATCCCGCCCCCCACACTGATTGCTATGCCATGAAACACATATTTCTGTTGTTAAATGGCCTCTGAATGAACTTCAGGAGGAGGTGGGGCTCAGACTTCAGCCTTTTTCAGAGCATGCCATCTACACGAAATTCCCGGACACTATAGGCATCAGTCACTGAGGAGTAGCAAAATCGAAGCTGCCATTCATTCCCAGCCTCATTACACTTCTGGGAATTCCCTGGCGGTGGGTGGGAGAAATAGACAGAACTCTCTGGTAGGTGATTTTGGAAGTGAATCACCCCAGAATCCCCGGTTTTCCAGGTCGTACCTCAGCCTATCCCTCCACCCACCTCTAACTCTGCCTCCAGGTTCGGGCTAGCTTGGGAATTCTATTTCCAGCCAAGCTCCGAGCTTTCTTATCCCCAAGGACAACTTCATAGGAGCAAAGGCTCCACAGCCAACCCCAGATGCAAAGCTTAAAAAAAAAAAAAAGAAAAGAAAAGAAAAGAAAAGAAAAAGCCACTCGGGTCAATCGCTTGGCTTCCTCCGAAAGCAGCAGCGTAGCCGCAACAACAACAACAAAGCAGTTCCTGGCCTGGCACGTAAAATAAACTTGCCGGGTGAAATCCACAACTCGGCCTCGCTGCTAACCAGTGAATGGACCCCCGGCAGTCCTGCAGCCTTGCAGCGGGCTACCTTACAGCTAGGCAACCCAAAGCCTGTCTTCAAACTCCAGCTCACACTGTGGAGCCTCCCCGAGGGAGCAGCACTCAAGATACGCTTGCTGAGCGTGGCACCAAATGTGACATCGGTTCACCAAATTTTCTGCTTGGGAGAGTCAAGCAAAAAAAAAAAGCGTCCCAAAGAGAAATGCAGCCCAAGAAGGGAAAGGACTTGTGCCGAGCCACATGCACGAGAGAAATCGCTTCATTTCCCCGCTTCTCTCTCTGCCATGCACTCTGTCTCAAGTTATAAAAAGCAGCAGAGAGGGTCACGCGTAAATGTAACTCCATCTTTGAACGATTCTGTTACTTACCCTTCATCTGTCTGCTGTCTGCGGAGCTGGGAAGGCAGGGCTCAGATTTCGGGCTTTCCTTTTCCTCCATTGTCCCTGTCTCCGGCACACGCTTGCCCACTCCTAACTTTAAAAACTGCAGCTCGGAGCCCAGCCAGAAAGGGCCTGGGAGGGGGGCTGCTGGAGGGGTGGGAAACCCCACCCTGAACTAGCCTCTTCTACTGGGCAAAGTCTCCTGCAAAAACAAACTGCATTCCAAACGCCGCCGGGGCTGTCCGCTCCCTGGGACTGGTCCTCAGTGGAATGGTGGGCAGTACTTTGTGAGGTTGGAGCAGGACCAGCCCCCAAGCCGCTCACACTCTGGGCCCCAACAGGTGATGATGGGCTTCCTACGCAGGACTTCTGGCTGCCTGTTTTCCAGAGTTCCCAACTCCAAAGGCATTGCAGCCAACAGGCATTATTAGGAAAGGAAACATTTCACACATAATTCCAGGCATGTATCTCTGCTGGAATCCAGATCTCGAGACTTCTTTTCATCTCAGACACAGGGCAGGGTCTCCTCGCCAAGTAGAGAAATGTACATATTTTCAAAAGACCCAACTGCTGAACTCCAAATATTTCACTGCAATTCTCAAAAGAAATAGTTTGCATTGAGTTGCTAGGATGGCATTTCCAGCCACTGCTCACTTTTCAGGGCCTAATTAATATCTAGAAGTCGAAAGTATAATTTGGACCACTTTCATGGAATCAATTTCAGTCATTTAATCTGGACTTTGGAAAGAAGATCCAGACAATTGAGTGGACATTTCCCCTTCTCTCGGCTGCAAATTCAAAAAGTAAACTGACCCTTGGAATCTTGACTTAATTACAAATAACAGCTGAGAAACAACGAAATACCTTATTCTTTGGATCTGGTGGATTACATTGAACACACATTAAAAAAATTACCTACAAATATTTATTTTGTTCTTCACTCAGTCCTTGAACAACTGGCTGGGTTCCCAGAAATTAGAAACAGGAGGTACAACGTCCACATAGAGAAGATGGGAAAGGCAATCTAGATCATATTAACTCTGCTATTTCAGAGAGCTAAAAAGAACACAATAACTAACAATGGGATCATTTGGTCAACAGAGTTCCAGTGATTTTAAGATGCAGAGTTAATAGTAGTACAGGAGCTGCCCCTCCTAGTGGGTCATCCTTTGACCCACTTTCCAATCTGTTTAGATGTTGCTTTAGTTTAATTTAGATCAAGATTTGGTACATAACAATAGCTGGCCCATCTTCCTGACTATGACCTTGAGTCACCTGTAGGTTTTGGCAGTGTTGAAGACATATTCTTCTCATCAGGGCAAAAGATTCGGAAGCCTCTAAAGAGCAGAGGATGTGGCCAAAAAGGAAATTAACCCTGACAAACATTCCCAAAAGAGGTTGCGAAGAAAAGGAGGTTAATGACATGGAAGGAGGAGGGGACCTTTTATGGCCACTATTCTTAATATCCAAAAGGAACATGGTGAACCTTCCGGAAAACCAATATGTACAGTTGGACTTACATGGTAAATAGTCCAAAGGCTCAATAACTGTGTAGAGACATTACTAGGTAATTTTTTTTTTTAAAAGAAGGCCTGATATCTTTTTTTTTAACTCTTAAATTCTATTTTAGAATCAAGTCTATGCATCCATTCTAAGGTGGAAGAGAGATAAGGGATAGGCAATGGGGGTTAAATGACTTGCCCAGGATCCCACTGCTAGGAAGTGTGTTTGAGGCCAGATTTGAACCTGGTATCTCCTATCTCTGGTTTTTCCACCAATAATATGAGGACAAATGTCTTCTTTCAACAGCTTGCATTTTGACTTTAGTCTTTCTGAGAGTCCAGAGATTAGGGAGAAATGCTCCTTGCTCATAATTCGTTTACAACTGCTTTTCAGGGCCTCAGGCCTAAAAAGGCTGATCCTTGTCTAAGTCACAGGACGGTGTCTTTGCCAGATGTCCTTCTTCCTGATTTCTGACTCCTAAATGACTGGCTTTGGTTAGTCAAGAAGTCAATCTGTTCTGTCCTTACCTGACACTTGACAGAATGCAGAGACTCTAGGCAGGAGGAGATAGTAACAGCCTCAGCATTAGACTGAAGCCTCTCCTATAATCTGGGTAGAAACAAATTCGCTTGTATGCAGGTCTTTACATACCGAGGATTTACTAGAAACATTTGAAAAGTGAAGGATGAAACCTTAGACTTTCACAGATCCCTAGAAAGCAGAGGGAAGGATCCTTTACCAGATCTGAGTTCTAATTAGAGTGAAGCAGTAATTTTCAAACTTGTTTGTTCTTAGGACCCCTTTACACTCTAAAAAATTGTTGAGGATCCCTCCCCAACCAGAAAGCTTTGGTTTATGTAAGTTCCATCAATTGATATTTATCATATCCAAAATTAAAATGTCTTGGTATAATGAAAAGTTTTGACCTTGCAGAACCCCTGGAAAGGTCTTAGTGACCCCCAGTGGTCCACAGGCCACCTTCTGAGAATGCTGAAAGTCAGGCAAATAGACTCCATGGGATATTGCTTCCCCTCCCCCACAGTCAACTCAAACAACAGCCTAAGTAGACATTCCACTCCCCAAAGAGCACAACTTTTAGTGGCATGCCAGAGAAGACAAAGAAAGAAAAGAAAGGGAAGAAAAGCATCAAGACAAGGAATGTGAATCAGGAACCATGAAATCTGGGCATTTCTTTACAGCAAAAAAAAAAATGTCTTTCCTAAAAGATCTGAGTATAATACTTCCTGTCTTGTATGTCTTGGTTGAGACAGGGAACCGAATAGAATATTTCAACAATACCAAGTGACTTAAGTAGCCTCTACAGAATCCCAGAATCTCCTAAATGGCAAGTACCTGACATCACCTCGTCTATCACGAAAATCCCCTTTACAATACCTACAGTAAGTGAACATTTGGTCTTCCCTTGAAGGCATTTAGTGAGGAGGGAGTTCATTCTTTGATTCCTCTAAAAGGGAAACATCATACTTCCTTCTAGCCACTTAGCTTCTAAATTCCTGGGTCACCTTACTCTCTTTACTCTCCTTTGTCCAAGGCTCCAGGAATTAGTGATTCTGTCTCCACATCTGTCCCATTGGTCCCTGTCTCAATACTGGACCAGCCATCACCTTTCCTTAAGTCCTCCTCAATTCTTGACTGGATTAGGGGAGCAATAGCCTTCGAATCTGTCTCTCCACCTCAAGTCTCTCCCCTCTCCAACCCATTCTCCAAATGACTGACAAGGCAATGGTCCTATAGCACTGGTCTAACCAAATCACTCCTTGGTTGGGTCCTTGCTTCCACTAGGATCAAAAACCAACATCTCACGTGCCAGCCTAACCTTCCCAAACTTGGTATGATATTATATATTACATCAGTCCTTTTCACTTAACGGATGATCCAGTCACACTCCCAAATTTGCTCTTCCCTATTCACAATAATCAATTTCTTGTCTCTACCCCTTTGTAGAGTTTATCTTCCTCCTCTACTCCTAAAACTAGCAACTTATTCCGCTCTTCATCTGCTCCTTTGCTCTCTGCCTTGTTTCAACTCCAGGGAACAAGATGCTCCTTCCCAGTTAAGCTCATCTCCTCTAGTTGCAACCACCATATTGCTAACTCAAGCACTGACTGACACCACCGCCCTCAGCCTTCTCTTCTCCCCCTTCCCTATTTAGAGGTCAGAGTATCAAACTCTACAGAACAAAATGCCCACTCAGGGAAGACCTCTTGGTCTTGCTTTCTCCCTCCCACCCTTTCCTGCCTCCTTTTGTGTGTTGTCCACCTCCACTCCTTTAGATTGTAAGCTTCTTGAAGGCAAGAAATGTCTCTCTTTTTATGAACTAGCACTTAGCCCAGTGCCTGGCTCATAATAGGGACTTACTAAATGGTTGGGGTAGCTAGGTGTAACAGGGGAAGAACACCATGCTTGGAGTCAGGAAGACTCATCTTCGTAAATTCAAATTTGGCCTTAAATACTTACTAGCTGTGTGACCCCGGGCAAGCCACTTAATCCTGTTTGCCTCAATGCCCTCAACTGTAAAATGAGCCAAAGAAGGAAATGGCAAACCACTCCAGGATCTTTGCCAAGAAAACCCTAAATGGGGTCACAAAGAGTCAGACCTGAGTAGAACAATTAAACAACAACAAATAAATGTTTATTGGATTGGATTAGATTGGATTGGATCTCTACCTCTGAGAATGTCTAGTTTTCTTCAAAACTCAACTCAATTTCCTGCCTCCTCCTTGAAGCCTTTCCCGATCCTACACTCCCTACCAGATCCTAGGGCCCCCTTGACATTATTTTGAACAACTCTGAATATGTTCTGTTTTTGTTTATATGTGTTTATGTTATTTCCCCAATAGAACATAAACTCCTCGAGAGAAAAGCCTGCTTCACTAGAGCCTCTGAAATCTCACCATTTAGCACATAGTATACCTGAAATGGAGGAGGTGGAAAAAATAAATTTTTGTTGAGAGATTTATCCTCCTTTTGTATAATTCAATATTTGGGGGAGTTTTCTTTACGCAGCCAAAATCTGCCCATTTTCTACCCATTTTCTATTGTAATGGAGGATTACCAGGGAAGTTAACTAAATTATCTGTGGGTTCACAATGGGTTGAGGGAGACAGGAATAACAGATGGACAGGACCAAACAAGATTGGGAGACCAGGTTTTACTGCCAAGGAGGTGACTGCTACTGAAGTGGCAGTTGGGTCCAACTGCCACCCTGCAGTATCTAGTCTGGCCTATGGAAACCAGCAAGTAAAAGCAAGAGTTTTATAGAACTTTAATCAGGGGCAACTAAGAATAAGGATGGGAATGGGGGTTACTACACTCTTCAGACTAGGGGCAAACCCCAGGATCAGGGAAGGGACTTATCTACACTAACTGAGACCTAATCAAGACAGGGCCCAGGGAAAAGCAGGATTGAAGTGGATATCCTCACAGTAGTGTCCAGCTTCACTCCAGTGGTGTTTCTGCTCCGCTAGGACCACCTGCTGTACTCTTCCAGGTGGGTAGATTCTGGGAGCTGACCCAGCCCAAGTTGACCTGCAACTCAGGTTGGGATTAGCAGTCTCTACCAAAATCTCCCACAAGTAGGTGATGGTCTTTCCACAGGATCTCTGGCAATATGGTATCTCCTAAAATCAGTTGCAACGTGCCCCAACCACCATGGAGTCTCTCCCAGAGAGCAAGAGCCACTTTTTGCTTCCTCGTTCCCTCTTGGAATTCTCCAGCCCTTCCTGCTAGGTCTAATACTAATACTAAGCTAATAACTAAGTAATAATCTTCCTCATAACACTACCCAGTACTCCTAGAAAGGAGCAATCAGAACAAGACTAATGTCTTCATGACAGCCCAATAAAGACTTGAAAGATAGCTATGGTGCCTCACCAACACCCACCCCTTACAGTGGATACAGTCCTGGACATGAAGTCAGAAAGACCTGAGCTCAGATGCATCTTACTAGTTGTGTGACCCTGGCAAAGTCATTTAACATCTTTCTGCCACAGTTTCCTCATTTGTAAAATAGGGATAATACCTCAGAGGGTGATTGTGAGCTAATGCTCACTTAATAATGAGATAATACATGTAAGTGCTTTGTAAACATGGAAGCATTATATAAATGTCAGGTCATATTTTTTTTTGAGTCACTGGTAAAAATGATTTTTTTTTGCAAAAGAATGGTTTTGTTATGTGATATATTATATCATGTTATATATAAAAAATCAAAATGGTAAAAAAAGAGAGGTTCTAGAAAAAATGACTGCATTCTGTGATTGACATTAATTGACAATTTAAACTTTTCCTTCCTTAGTTTCCTTCTCTGTAAAATTTGGGAGTTGACCCATGAGGGGATTTTAAGTAGGGCTTTGTCTTGTGGAGACATGACTGTTTACATGTTGTCTTGTGTGATGTCCCTGAAGGCAAGGGCTGTTTTTAACTCTCTTTGCATCCCCCCACAATGGAAATGGTGTAAATGCTTAATAAATGCTTTTTGAATGACCACAATTAGAAATTTTTGTGCCTACACAAAGTATTACAAACCATGCCCAAGGCAAGCCACCCTAAGTGGAGCTGGAGATGACAAAGATCCAAGGATGATGAGGTGAGACTGCTACTGGGGAGGCTGTAGCTGGGTTTGGATGGGAAGTATCCATGTCTTGTCCATGGTGCTCCCCAACGGTCTGTCCTGGCTCTTTTTTTCTTTATGCTTTTTTCACTTTTTTCACTGTTTTCATCAACTCCAATGGGTTCAATGATCATCTCTAAGTAGATGTTACCAGATCTATATATTCAACTCCAGTTTCTCTCCTGAGCTTTTAGAAGGTACCTTTTAGATACCTGACCTGGATGTGTGAGGAGCATCTCAAATCCAACAAGTCCCAAACAGGAGCCTTCTTTCCTTCTGCAAAATCATCTCTTTCCAACTTCCCTTTTGCTGCAGTTAAGTGTATCGCCATCTCCTCAGAGCCCCAGGCTCTAATCTCAATGTAACGTACATCATATATCTAATTTTTACTTTTACCTTATTGCTCACATATTTTCTCCACTCCTTTGACCACCAGCTAGTTCAGATTCTTATTATCTCTTACTTAAACTACTGCAATAACCGTCTAATTGGTCTCCTTGCCTCATGGATCTCCCTACTCCAATCCATCCATCCTCCATACATATATGCAGAAGTGTCTGAGACCAGATTTGAACCCAAGTCCTCCTTACTCCAGGTCTGGTCCTTTATCCATTGAGCCACCTACCTGCCCCTCCAACTCATTTTACAGATGAGGAAACTGAGGCAAACAGGGTTAAGTCACACATCCACTAAGTATCTGAGGCAGGAATTGAACTCATTAACATGAATCTTCCTTGATTCCAAGCCCAGGGCTATCCACTGCAGCATCTAGCTGTTCCTCCAGAGGATTTTCTATTAAATCTAGGGTCAAATATAAAGTCTGTTTGGAATTTAAAGCCTTTTACAACCTGGCCCCTTCTTGCCTTTAATCTTAGTTCTCATTGTTGTCCTTGTCATTTTCTTCTCCTTATTCTCCTTCCTCTTCCTCCTTCTTTTTAAAATCCTTATCTTCTCTCTTAGAATCAATATTATGTATTTCCAAGGTAGAAGAGCAGTAAGGGCTAGGCAATGGGGGTTAAGTGACTTGCATAGGGTCACACAGCTAGGAAGTGTCTGAGACCAGATTTCAACCAGAATTTCTCTTCTCTGGGCCTGGTTTTCTATCCACTGAGTCACCTAGCCACCCATAGTCTTTGTCTTCTTACACCTTTCTCTTCTCTATGTACAATTTGGTTCCATTCTTCTAGCCTGCTTGCTGGTCATTGTGCACAATACTTATCTCTTATCTCCTTGTCTTTGCATTGTCCCAGTCACTCTCCTCTCCTAGTTTTCACCTCTTAGTTTTTCTGGCTTCCTTCAAGACCCTCCTCAAATACCATTTTCTACAAGAAACCTTGCCTAGTCCTCCAGCTGCTAGCACCTTTCCCTCTCAGATTACCTTCCTTCTGCTCTGTCTATATCTTGTATGTTTGTGCCTACTTATTTACCTGTTCTCCCTCCCCATTAGAATGTGAAGTTCTTGAGAGCAGAGGCTGTTTTTGTCTTCCTTTGTATCCCCAGAGCTAAGCACAGTATCTGGCGGGGTGCCTGCTACATTAATGTTTGATGATTGATTGATGGAAGGAGCCAACCCTAGCTGGCCATCTGGTAGGAAGCCTCCTTTTATCCAATTTTTCTTACTACCCAGGTGCTTTGCTCTGCCATTTTTGCTCTGCTGAAGGACCACTAGTCAGTTTGATCAGCATCCTCTAAATTTTGCACTCTTGAGTCTGGTACCCTGGGTCGAAGCATCCTTTGCTCTACCCTAGTTCCAGCTCTGTCTCCAAGGTCCCATCTAATTCTAAATCTATGATCTTCTGAGCTGTATGAAAACACTGTGCTGGTCTCTATTGCTGATTTGGGGATATGTAAATCTTGTGAAGAAACATTATCTGCATTCTAAGTGTAGTGAATTTGGGGTTTAATTTAATTTGAGGATTGTTAAATTGCTATTATAGCCCAATCTGCCTACTACTGTACTTTGGAATTTGCTGTGAAAGGCACAAGGGAAGTTGGATGAACTTGAAATTGATTTTCTTCTAGCCCGATTAGAAGTTACAATATTGACACCAGAGAAAATGTGAGTGTCAGAGGAGGTGAGGAGGGGAAGGGTGAGCCTGAAACTCCTTTTCATTTATCCAGGGATGGTATGAGTCTAGTTTGTTGGCAATTGTTGGTTCCATGTTGGCAATTCATCCTCTAAAAAGGCTCACACAAAAGAAGTTGCACTTAACTGGGGAAGCCAAGTATTGAGATAGGATTTCACTGAAAAGGCAAAATGTGATTATGCAGACACATGGCTAAATGATTATTGAAACAAGCTATTAATTTTGGTAGTGCAACTTTATTCCCTCCCTGCCCCCTCACCCATTTTCTATCTTAGTAACAACATTGATACAGAGGGGCAAGTGCTAGGCAAATGAAGTTAAGTGACTCATCCAGGGTCACGCAGCTAGGAAGTGCCTGAGTCCTCTTGACTCCAGGCCTGGCTCTCTAACTGCCACCAAATAGTGTGTCTTAAATTGATAACTACTATGATGTGTATCACTTACCAGGAATAAAATGACAGGTACCATGTCCCAGCCTAGCTTTTGACCTCTAGGCTTATTTAGAGTCAATAGAAATGGTATCAACTCCTTGAACACAATTGGTTTTTTTTTTTAAACCCTTAACTTCGGTGCATTGGTTCCTAGGTGGAAGAGTGGTAAGGGTGGGCAATGGGGGTCAAGTGACTTGCCCAGGGTCACACAGCTTGGAAGTGTCTGAGGCCGGATTTGAACCTAGGACCTCCTGTCTCTAGGCCTGACTCTCAATCCACTGAGCCATCCAGCTGCCCCAACACAACTGTTTTTAAGAAAGATAGATAAGTGCTAATAATCATTACTAACATTTATATAATACCTACTATGTGCCAGACACTATGCTAAGCACTTTATAATTACAATCTCTTTTGATCCTCCCAATAATCTTGGCGGTAGATATCATTTTCATCCTCACTTTACAGATGAGGAAACTGAGGCAAAAATTAAGTGACTTACTCAGGGTCACAGAGTCAGTTAGTATCTAAGGCTAGAGTAGAACTCAGTTCTTCCTGACTCCAGGCTACTGTTCTGTGCACTGTACCACTTAGCTGCCCCAGAACCAAGTATGAATAGACTAATAAATGCTTAAAGTATCTTTGACTTTAAATCCTATGAAGAATGAAATGGCTTGACTTGGAGTCTTTTTTAATGTCAAGACACATAGGGAACAATTAGTGCTAGATGAACTCCATCCAATTTAACATAATTTAACATAAAAAGACCTTGGTTGCTGTCATAATTTAAAAAAAAATGAAGATTTCAACTCAAGATAACATGTGTGATATGTTTCACCACTGGGCTCCTGTCCATCAGCCAAGAGCTCAGAAATCCGGAAACTTTTACACTTGTGAGAGCAAAGTGACTAAATAGGTTATCACAGCTCAGTAAGTCTGAAGGTTACAAAGAACAGTTATAGCCCTGCTGGAATTTATGGTAAAACATGGCTGGGGTAAGACCTAGTTATGCCTCATTTTTTCCATCTTTTAATTGAGGCAAAAACTGGTTTAGAACATGAATTTCCCCCCTCATATTCATCATATAAAAGCAGGCTACAATAAAGGTCTGGGTGAATGATTTTTTTTTGAGTTAAAGTTCAACTAGGCAGGACAGTAGATAGAATATGGACCTAGTCAGGAAGTGCTGAGTTCAAATTTGCCTCAGATCCTTGGCTGGGTGACCCTGGGGAAACTCACTCAGTTATTGTCTATCTTAGTGTCCTCCTCTGCAAAATGGGGATAAGGGAGTATCTACCTCTCAGGGTTGTTTTGAGGATGAAATGAGGTCATATTTGTAAAGTATATAGAAAGCCATAAAGTATTACACAAATGCTAGCTATTAATATTATAATTGCTTCCACAATTTTGCATAAAAATGTCAATTATATTACTGCAATTTTCTGAATATGTAATTCCAAGTAGAATTGCCTTCCGTAGGAATTTGACAAGCTTCCTCCATTCCCCAAAGAGCTTTTAACATGTAATCTCCTTCACAGAAACATTCTCTAGTAACTAGAAATATGGTGGCCAAGATATTCCCTTTTGACTCGTCCCTTCTTTTATTCAGCTAGAAGACCCTGAATGATTTTTTCCTCTACCCCAAATTGCTGATATTTATGCAGCTAACGTACCACACTCATGTGTCTAAACAATGCATTGACATTTTGATATTTTATTTATTTTCTCCTACCTTGTAATCTCCTGGGCTGCCTCCAGTGGTACAGATCACGGCGGATCAATGGCCTTTTCAGCCAGCGTGTGACTCTTGTCTACATCGGTTCATAAATCTCCATAGAAGATCTATACCACCCACTGGGGGGGCCTGCTCCAGACCTTTTAATTTTCAAGGATACCTCTACACATTTGAACTGCCTACCTGTCATGCCTCACGCTCACTTGTCTGCTTATCTCTTCTTCTGGTCATATACGTATTTTCTTAAAACCCTTTCCTTTCCTTCCATCTTAGAATAAATACTGTGTACTGGTTCAAAGGCAGAAGAGTGGTAAGACATAGATAACAGGGGTTAAGTGATTTGTCCAGGGTCACATAGCTAGTGCCTGAGGCCAGATTTGACCTCAGGAAGATGAGTCTTCCTGACTCCAGGCTCAACATTCATCCTCATGATGCCACCCAGTTGCCCATCATTTTTCAGTTGTGTCCAATGCTTCATGACCCCATTTGGAGATTTCCTTGGCAGAGATATTGGAGTGGTTTACCATTTCCTTTTCTAGCTCATTTTCCTGATGAGGAAACTGAGGCAAATAGGGTTAAGTGACTTGTCCACGTTCACATAGCTAGTAAGTGTCTGAGACCAGATTTGAATTCAGAAAGATGATTCTTCCTGACTCTAGTTTCAGCGCTCTATCCACTGGGTCATTGACAGTATGCTCAATATTTCTTTATATGTAAAATGGGAATAATAAAATATGTATCATTTATATCACAGCCCTGTGGTCAGAATTAAGTGACATAACATGTGTAAAATCTTTTGTGGCAGTAAGGCATATGTGAGTTGCCATTATTAACATTATTTTCAGAGTCTCTGTTGATTTCCAGAGTCATCAGTTGCCACTGCTATTTATATTAAATTAAAAGATATAGCATAGCAACAAGTTTATCAGCTCAATATAAACATTTGGGATTATCACCTGCAGAACACATCGTCTGGAAAATGGCAGACGGCAATTTTCCCTGGTCCCCATGAATCGAGTCTGGATTCCAGCGAGTAACTTTGAAGTGAAAATTTCAGCACGCTTATTATGTCTCAGAGTGCTGGCTTCCAGCAGCTCTTGGGGGGTGAGCTAAGCAAGTACTTCCAAAGCCCCCCGAGGGCCCAATGTGGAGTCCATTCCAATGTGATCCCATACACAGAAAAAGCTCTGTTTTATTACCACCCTTGGAATTCAAATACTGCTGTCATCATCATTCCTATCATTAATTTCTATTTACTGAAGTCCCACCTGCACAGGGTCATGGCTAATGTCTATTAAAAGTGACTGATTTGCTTGGGAAACTCCATTTATGGTCTTCCTTCCCAAAGGTAAGAGATTTGAGACTTGGGCCTTCTCTTTACTTTCCCATCTCAGTCTGATTCTCTTCTCCATTTCCTTTCTCTTTTAACCCCCACCCCCCCCCCCCAAAAAAAAAACAATCTATAGTGGTTGAGGCAGAGAGAAATAAGGAAGACCCTATACAGAATCATAAGAATTTTAGGACTGGAAAGGACTTTCGAAGATGACGATTGAAGTTATTACATTCAGAGTAGCTTGGCAGCACAGTGGACTGAGAGCCAGATTTGGAGATGGGAGGTTCCTAGGTTCAAATCTAGCTTCAGACACTTCTTAGCTGTGTGAGCCTGAGCAAGTCACTTAACTCCTATTGCCTAGCCCCATGGTGGTGAGCCTATGACACGTGTGCCAGAGAGGGCACACAACCCTCTCTGTGGCCACATATGCTGTCACTCGCCAAAGTTCACTTCTAGAAAGCCAGAGGGACTGGGGGCTAAGCTGCTCCCTTCCCCTTCTCCACTGTGCCTGAGGACATTTTTTTCTCTTTACCTGCCCCTCTGCCCAGCAGCCCAATGGGAATGCTTCCTCCCTCACCTGTGTGGTGTGGGGGAGCACAGCATTCTATCTCTAAAAGATTCGCCATCACTGGTCTAGCCCTTACCTTTATTCTGCCTTGGAACCAATACACAGTATCAATTATAAGACAGAAGATAAGGGTTTTAAAAAATAAGTTATCAAGTCTAACCCTCTCATTTTGTACATCTGAATACTGAAACTTAGGGACTTGCCTAGGCCACATAATTAGGGGCAGGATGAGTAGGAAAATACACACATACATCGGAATTGATGCACATTGGGAAGAGGACATTTTAGAGTCCCTGACTCACATTTCTGTAAAAATTTAAAGGTTTGCAAGCCTTTTCTCCATCAGAACATTGTGAGGTGAGTAGTGTAAATATCCAAATTTTACAGGAGGAACCTCTAGGAACTTAGCTCTCATAGAGAGGAATGAGGTCAATGCCTTCATTTTACATATGAAAAAGAAGCTGATAGAAAGACCTGAAGCAGAGAGAGATAAGCAGAATCAGAAGTATATTGTCTACTAACAACAATATTGTGGGATGATCAACTGGGAAAGACTTAGCTACTCTCAGCAATACAAGATCCAGGACAATTCTGACGGACTTATGGCAAAGAATGCTCTCCACCTCCAGAGACAGAGCTGTTGGAGTCAGAATGTAGATGAAAGCATACCATCTTTCACTTTAGTTTATTTGAGTTTTTATTTTGAGGTTTTGGTTCACTATAAGTATTCTCTGACAATAATAAACAATGTGGAAATATGTTTTGCATGATAAAACATGTCTAATCCAGATCAAATTGCTTACCATCTCCAAGAGGAGGGGAGGGATGGAGACAGTTTGGATTTTTACACTTCAGAAAGTGTATGTGGAAAATTGCTATTACAGGTAATTGGGAAAATAAAAGATCTTTTATAAAAAAGAAAAAGAAAAGAAAATGTAGCTGAGAGAGTGATAGTGAGTGTTTTAAGACCAAATAGCTTCTCTCATTGTCTCCTCCCCCAGGATGTTTTCTTAGACCAGGAACCAGGCACAGACACTGATCACACAACCTTTTCTCTGGCCCTGTTTCCAGATCTCAAGGATTCCCATCACAGACTTATTACTTATCACATTCTGGGGACCACATTCACCAGGCATGACACTGACATCAGGTTGATTGCAGTAAAGAGGAAATGGGACCCCGGCTTTTCAGATAGTGGCTACACACTGCCCAAAACTTCAGCACTGACTAGGATATTTAGTTTTTCTCCTGAAATCTTGGAGCTTCAGTGAGTAATAGCAAGCAAAACTTATTCTGAGAGGAACCAGGCAAGAGAAAATAGAAGAGATCAATTCAACTCATCACCTCCTCTCTAACCACAACAAACAGCAACAATACCAACAAACAGCAGCTCAAAGGCAGATTCTGCTGACAGGGTGTCAGCAGCAGCATACACAAAGACAACCCCTAAGGATGACATCAAAGGAAAGCCTTCCCACCTTCCAGCTGCAGTGCTCAAAGCCTGAGCCCACAGGATTTCGTCTCACTGCTGCCACCACCAGGATGCATTTGCTTTTCTGGCTTGCTGTTCTTACACATAAGACTGAGGAAACTAAGCACTTGTAACTTCAGAAGCTAAGGACTTGCAGGATTGGATTTTCTTTCTTTTTCCCTGAGACTGATTCTCACTCACAGATTTGGTGAGTGATAAAAGGGGCAAATCCCTTTTCTTTACAAAAAGCAGTAACAAAAATAGCAATAATAATAATAATAATAAAGCCTATTTTTGCAAATAGCAATAAAAATAAAAATAACAACAGCAATAATCATCAGCCTGGCTATAAAAAAAAAGAAATTAGCACCAGCAAATATTAAACCAAACACGACCTGGCAGTTCAAATTATACATTATAAAGTTGCTATTTTTTGTTGCTGTTGTGGTTGGAAAGTTCAATCCAGAAATTCTATTGTAACTATAACGTTACTGTAGCCCAAAGTGTTGTCCAGATTTAAGCCATAAAAAACTAAAGGACAATTTAAAAAATGAATTTAACTTTTAAAATTGGGTATTGTCGGGGGCAGCTGGGTAGCCCAGTGGATTGAGAGCCAGGCCTAGAGACGGGAGGTCCTGGGTTCAAATCCGGCCTCAGCCACTTCCCAGCTGTGTGACCCTGGGCAAGTCACTTGACCCCCATTGCCTACCCTTACCACTCTTCTGCCTAGGAGCCAATACACAGTATTGACTCCAAGATGGATGGTGAGGGCTTTAAAAAAATTATTAAAAAAAAACCTGGATATTGTCATAACAAATACTCAAAATCTCTAAGCTATATGGAATGAGAAGCCTTCTAAATTCAGATACTTAGTAGAAGAGCCCCAAGTCATTTGGGAATAGGAAGAGATCAATAACATCCCTGGAGACCTACCTACTACCAAGGCTATCCCGACCAAGGATACTTTTAATAAGTTCACGGTAGGATGAGTTTATATCCTAATACTTTTATGTGACTACAAAGAAGCTATTTTATCCATTTGTGTAACAGCCCATAGAACAATGAACATTAAGGAATAACTAACTATAGGAAATCAATTTTGTCCCAGGATCATTTCTACCCAAATCTGATTGAAAAACAAAACAAAACAGTGAGCACATGATAATAATCACAACTGTGATGTCACATTTTTATAGTATTTTCAGGTCTATAAAGTTATTTCTTCAAAATAACATTTAACACCATACAACAGAACAAGGTCTGACTCTGGAGTCAGAGGTCTTGGGTTCAAATTCTGAATCTTCTTACTCTCTCTGTGACCCAAGGCTCACCCGTCAACCTCTTTTGGCCACAGTTTCCATCAGTGTAAAATAATGGAATCGGAAGGGTAGCTAGGTGGCTCAGTGGATAGAAAGTATGGCTTAGAGATGGGAGGTCCTGGGTTCAAATATGACCTCAAACACTTCATAGCTGTATGACCCTGGGCAAGTCTCTTAACTCCAATTGCCTCTCTTCTGCCTTGGAACCGATTAATGTCGATTCTAAGAAAGAAAGTAAGGTTTAAATAAAAACGGTGGGATCAGAACAAATAGCTTCTGACATCCAGATCCATGGCTCTATGAAAGACAGGTAATGAAAATATTGTTGTTCCCATTTTATAGATGAGGAAATTGAAGCTCAGGGACAGAAATCATAAGAGTTTGAAATAAAGAGCTGAGCAGGGAGAATAACTTCCTGTATTTGTTATATCTTATAGTTTAGCCAGAAGGAATTTCCCAATTAAATCCTTGGGAAATTTTTCTTTTCTAGGAGCAAAAGAACATAGGTTTGCTTGGTTGTTTTGAAACCATTCTCTTTTGTAATCCGTCCCCCAGCAGATTTGTATTATCTGTTTCCTTCTATTTCTCCCCACTGTCTGCTTAGTTGCCTGGCTTCCCGGGCTGAAGCCTTCAAGCTGAGCCCCCAGCCAGCTTTAGTGTAACGTTAGAATACAGACCTAATGCGAGAAACTATATATCCTGGCTGACACTCCAGATGTTGGTGAGGAAGGCTCGCTTTCAGAGACTTTTATGGCTCGGCCAGGGTGATAAGAGGTAGATCTCTTCTGGTGCTCACAATGACACCCAGGCATATCTGGTGACAGGCTGGTGTAACACGGCCCTGACAAACAACATGAGGCGATTAGGAGATTTTCATGAAAGCTATCGGGTTGTTTAGACATAGCTTTCAAAAGCCACATGACTTAAGCCAGTTCCTGTCCAAAAGACTCTTTCTAAACAATATTGACAAAATACCACCTTTGGGGGGAAAATTTTCACTTGGAAGCTGTATTTCAAGGGATTTAGACATTTTAAAAATCTGAAACTTGGCAGCCAGAGGAGAGGTGAGAAGATGAAGGTTGTGTGTTTGTTAGGGCCAGGAAGGAGACTCTGAACACAAAAGGAAAAGAGAACATGCCTGAAAAGTCTTGCCTGGGATTCTAATTATGGTTTGGTACCTGATCCGTCCAGGAAGACCTACCTCAAATCCCACCTCACACACTCACAAGTTGTGTGATCCCGTGGGCTAGTGACTGAACCCTCTGTTTGCCTCAGTTTTCTCATCTGTAAAATCAGGAATCTGGGCTTGATGGACTCTACGATCCTTTCCGGCTCTAAATCTATGACCCCATTAACCTTGGAGCACAGATTTTATTTTTAGTGTAAGGCTGAGACCACATGACCCTTCCTTCCTCTTCCCCAGGAGCATCTTTAATATGGTGCTTAGAGAGATCCCAATTCCAGGAGAGTTAACACCTTAGAAAAGATTTAAACTTTTTAAAGGGATTAACATCTAGTTACAGAGATTCCAGAATTCATTTTTAGTTCTTCCCTAGCTGCCTTCCCCACTCTTTATTCCTCCCTTCTCTCGAGTATTTTGTATTTATTTGGGATATATTTTTTTATTTATCTGTCCATACACACATTGAGCCTCTCTGCTGGAAGACTTCCATGGACAGGATTTCCCTCTGGAGACAACCGGTTCTACTTTTGAACATCTCAAACTTTTTCCTTATGTTGACCTAAACTCATCATCTCTGAATCTTCCACCCTAGTGTTGGCCACGGGGGCCAAAGAGAACAAGTGTGATGATCTTTCAAGCTGACTGACATTCAAAAACTTTGAAGAAAGCTATCATATTTTCCCCCATCCCAGCCCCTTCTGATTTTCCCAATATTGTTGAATGTATTACCATCTTCCCAGTTCCCCAGGCTCTCAAAGCTAGGTCTCCAGTGAGCTCTAGATAAATGGTCAGTCTTTGTGACTAGGAAACCTTCAAAAGGGGAAATCCAAATGATTAATAATCACTTGAAAAATACTTAACCTCAAATAATCTGAGATGCACATTAAGATAGTTTTGAGGTACCACTTACCTATCTATAGGCAGAAATGAATCAAAAGCAATGACAGTGAATGCTATTGAGATTGTGGAGAAAGATATGCCATTTACTCATCATCAGTGGTATCACAAATCTGTAGAAATGTTTAGAGAAAAATTTGGCTGAATCAGCAAACATTATGAAAATAATCATTTCCTTTGGACCAAAGATGTTTCTGTCAATATTTCCACAAATATATCTTGAAAATATTATAAAAAACAACCAAAAAGACTGATCTGTTTAGAGCTTTTCATAGAATTATATGTGACTGGAAAAAGAAACAAACCAACCTCGAAGAAACTAAATGTCCAATAACAGGAGAATAGTTAAATCAAGTGTCTTATGTTTATAAAATAGAATGTTGTAATGCAATTACGACCAACAAGGATGAAGAATATAAAGAACTCTGGAAAGGTATTTTGTAAAATAATGGAACACGTGGTAGAGGACAAGGAAGACCTGAGTTCAAATCCTCCCTCAGATACTTATAGATGTAGTGATCCTGAGCAAATCACTTAATTGTGCCTCAGTCTCCCCATCTATAAAGTGAGGGGATTTGGATTTGACAGAACTCTTCCAGTTCTGAACCTATGTTCCTAATTCAAAACAAATAAACAAAATGACGTGAAAAGAAAAAGAATGAAGAAAAATTTAAAAATGGCAAATAAGGAATTCTGATTGAGACTTAGAGGAAGAGAATGAGAAGTTACATTTGATACACTGAACTTAAGTTTTAAATAGTCACTAAGCCATTTGATTATTTATTACTATCCCACAGAAGTTTATAATATATAGGACAGAGGTAGGGACTAAATTTGTGCTTTTGGCAAAAAATAAAATTACAAACTCCCTAGTGAAGGTGTAGGTCAGCACCTTCTCTGCAACTTAGACCTCCCTGAGATGTAAAATAACTTGCCCAAGGCCCCAAAACAGAGGCAGACTTTGAATTAGGTCCTCCTGGTTCTGTGGCTATCTCTTCAACCATAATGCTGCATATGGAAATATATTTATTGCATGAAAGAAGTGATACAACCTATATCAGACCATATACTACCTGGGGGAAGGGGGTAGAGGGAGAAAATCTGAGTCCTAAAATGTTAGAAAACAATTATCAAAATAATTTCTAAATGTAACTGAAAACATAAATTAATTTTAAAAACCCACAATGCTATTTTTTTATTTATCTGTCCATACACACATTGAGCCTCTCTTTCTCTCTTTTTTCTAAAACCTTTACCTTCCATCTTGAAATCAATATTGTATATTAGTTCCAAGGCAGAAGAATAGTAAGGGCTAGGCAATGGAGGTTAAATGACCTGCACAGGGTCATACAACTAGGAAGTATACGAGTACATTGCTTCTCTTATTTCACATAATTTAAAAACAACATCCCTGCCAAGTGTTCATTAAACCATTGTTTGAAGACTTCTAACAAGAAGGAGCTCATTGTATCACCAAGTCCATTATATACTTGGACAGCTTTAATTTACAGAAAAACTGAGCCAAAATGCACCCCCTTCAACTTCCCCCCGATGCTTTTACTTCTGACCGCTAAGGTCAAACAAAAACAAATCTTGTGCCTCTTCTATAACAGATGGAAAGTGTGATTATATTGTCTCTTTGCCTCATCTCTCTCCACCTCCAATAAATTTTTTCTTCTCCAGGCTACCCTTCTTTATTGGTTTCCATTGACCCAGATATAGCATAGCCTCATATTCCCTCATCGTCCTGGTTGCCCTCTTCTTGATGTGTTCTCGTACAGCCAATGGGATGAATGGCAACCTTCCTTCGGTAGTGAGAGCAATATCGTCCTCCTTCCCTAATTCCTAGAGAACTGATTTTTACTACTTTCCTGTAATATCTTCTGTATTCTCAACTAGAATAATAACATGCACTTCTCTTGACAACTGAACAATAAGAAAAACACCAAGAAAGACTTTGAACAAGGCTTAGCCCATGTTATAATATGGTTACTGACACCATTTGCAATCAAACTCCTGAAACAGTGTCTAAGTCAGACCCAACCTCTCCTGGTAGATACATCTGTAGTCTCACTCATGGTACTGTCAGATACCTTTCAAAGAAAAAAGGGGATGAGGCTTTTTAGCCCATGCAAGCTCTGCCTGGTGTTGATGTCAGAATTTACTTAACTCATCAGTGGGGACCCAAGAGAATTCTCCAGAAGATTCTGGCCAACTTAGCACTTCCACCACTTGATACATGTCATACTCTCCAATCAGAAACCATTATTTTATAGCATCAGCAGAGGCACATGATACATTGGTGAATGAGAACCATCCACCTCAGGGATTGTACCTGTTTGGTTTTTTTTTCATGGATTAGAATATTATTACTATAGAAAAAAGAAAGAATAAAATCATATTTGCTTGTTTTGGCTCTATGATATTAGTTATAGGGTGCTCTTGGGCTAGTCACAACCCCTCTGCCACAGTATTTACTTGTTAGTGAAAGGGGGATGAGTGCCCTCTACCCCCAAGGCACATTTAGGAGAAACAGGTTATCTGTGGACAGTCCAGACCTCTGACAAAAGACATCTGATACTCAGAATGCGTGAGAAAATGTCTCTGTGGTATGTGTAGCATTTTCTTGGCCTTTGGAACCAGGGCTCTACTATGGAATGTCCAAGAAGATTAACCTGTTCAACCTCAAAGAGGAGGAGTATCTGCATTAGAGCAGAAAGATCACTGGATTTGGAATCAAGAGGATGTGGTTTAATCCCAGGTCTGCTATTTACTTACCACAGTAGCTTGGTAGAGTTCAAATTCCAGGGTCCATCTTTGTCATTCACTAGGTGTAGGGTCTTGGGTATGTACCTAGTTAATTACATGCTGTTTTTCCCTGAATGTGAGCTTCTGGAGGGCATGGATGGTGTTTGCCCTTCTTTCAATCCCAGGAGCTTGTTCAGTCATTTCAGTCATGTCTGACTCTGTGTCTGCATTTGAGGTTTTCTTGGCAAAGATACTGGAGTGATTTACCAGTTCCATCTCCAGCTCAATTTACAGATGAGGAAACTGAGACAAACCAGGTTAAGTGATTTGCCTAAGGTCACCGATCTAGCAAGGGTCTGAGACTGGATTTGGGCAAAGGTCTTCCTAACTCCACACTAGAGGTCTATCCACTACCCATAACACTTAACAAATACTTATGGACCTTATGGATTGACCTCACTTCCTTTAATCATCTGCAAATCATCTGTCTCACAGGTTATAAAGATGGGATGATGATGTTAAATGCTGTATTAAATAGAATACTATATAAATATGAACTATTATTATTCAAATATAAATAGAAATGTTATATAAATAGGAACTATTCTTCCTCTTCTAATACTATGCCTAGTCAGCTCAGAAGATGCAGGAAGCTATGGGTTGAGCTTTTGTCTCTGACATATACATAATGGCTGTGCCACCTTTTGATGCTCCAGGCAAGTTTCTCCCACTCAAAGGCACACAGAGATGCTCAATTACATTTGTTAAAGGAGTTCTTTACCAGGAACTCCCTAAACCAAGGAGATCACAGGGCTGAAGGAGGTAGAGGGGACAGGAGAGAAGAAAAAAAGATCATTCCACATATACCAATAGGGAGCAAACAATGATAAGGGCAACAAGATATGTAAGAGCTGGTTCTTCCTGGCATAAGGATAGGAACCAAACTTGAGATTTCTTTGGTATTAGGGACTCCAGGGTTAGGAATGAAGCTATATCAGAAGTCATCAGTACGCTGACTGAAACTTAAGAGTCCTAGAAGGCTGGATGGAATACTGAGGGAGGTGAAGTGATTAGCCCAGGGTCACATAACCAGAATGTGTCTGAGGCAGGATTTGAACTCAAGTCTTCCTGGCTTGGAGACCTGCTCTCTGTCCATTATGAATACAGATACAGAAAGATAAAATAGAAAGGGATGGAAGGCCAATGAATTATGAATGAGACCAAAAAGGACGATGAAAAAGATTTGCTAACCTGAGAACATTTTTCTTTGCCTTACTTCCCATTTTTTGTCACTAATTCAAAAGCTGGGAAGAACCCTATTTCAGGATGTTTGAGAAACTCTTGTGTCTGATGAACAGTGCCATGGCTAAGATAGATCCATCTCATCTTTCAAGGCCCAAACCAGATATAAAAACATGCCACCAGGTCAGAATGCAAAAAAGAATGAGAACATTTCATTATATCTCCACAAATTAATGTCATGAACAATCCTATCTTCATTTTAATAAGATACTGGTTCAGTATATGTGCAGTATGAGTGAGGACTGTGTGCCAAATTATGAAGAGTGGCTAAGAAGTTTAATAGCTATTTACCAGCGGACAGACTGAGCCCCCATGGGTTCAAGTTATAAAGTAGGGATGTGATGCCATAAATAAAACAGAGATGAAATTTCATTATCAGTATTGATCACTTCTCAATTCAGGTAAGACGGTAAAAGACCTAAGCATAATAGTGCATTCGATTTGTCTTGGATGTGGTTCCCATAGCTCAGGGTAAACGCTTTGGTCTGATCTTAAATAATAATAACATCATTAGCTGAATAATGAATGGCTTCATCATTTTAGTTGTACCTTATTTATTTTTCTGTCAGCCATGTTAAATACAGGGCAGACACTCATTCATAAGTCTAAGGCACTTAGAGAGAGCCACTGTGCCATGGTAGCTAGAAGATTACTTCCTTTCCTGATTTCCCCAGACACTATTGTTTCCCTACTGAAATTATTTTGTATTTTCTTTGTGAACACTTGTATATATATATATATATATATATATGCATATATATATATATTTATATGTGTGCATACGGTTTCCCCAATACAATATAAGCTCCCTGAGGGAAGGGATTATTTCATTTTTGTCTTTTTATCCTCAATGACTGACACAATGTCAAGTGCAGACAATGATTAATAAATGTTTGTTGATTGATGGAGATCTGGCCTCAAAGTGAGATTCAGGTCTTGCCTCTGAGAATATTGTCTATGTTAAAGCTGAGAAAGTCATAACCTCTCAGTGGCTTGGATAGATCTTTCATTTATTTATATATTTATTTGTTTATTTGTTTATTTTTACTTTTTCAAATTTATTTATTTATTTTTAGATGTATAATTTGTCAAAACCCATTTCCATATTATCAATATTTGTAATAGAGTGATCATGTAGAGTCTACATCCCCAATCATATCCCCATCGAACCATGTGATCAAGCAGTTGTTTTTCTTCTGTATTTCTACTCCCACAGTTCTTTCTCTGGATGTGGAAAGCATTCTTTCTCATTAATCCCTCAGAATTGTCCTAGATCATTGTATTACTGCTAGTAGAGAAGTCCATTATGTCCGGATAGATCTTTTAGACTAAACATGACTTAACAGTTACCCTATTTGCATTGGTAAAGTGTGTTTTATCTCCCTGGATAAAATCACAGACCCAGGCCAGAAACAGAACTTTTTAATAGCTTCCCAAATTATTTTTGCCTCCTATATAGGTTTGAGAAATACCTGGAATAAAAGATAGGCTATTGAGTCATTTTTTGATTAAAGAGAGGCAAAAAAATACTCATTTGTGCAGTCCAACTTTCCTTCTTGCACTAGAAGTTCTAGATGTAAGTTCCTTGTTAGATTGTATGATCTGAGAAGTTCTAGATGTAAGCTCCTCGTTAGATTGTATGAACAGGGACTGTTCATTTTTTAAATTGGTCTGCCATATAGCAGTCACTTCAGCAATGCTTGTTGATTGATTGGAGATAGTATAGTACAGTGGAAATGTCCTGGCTATGACTTCAGAAGAACTGAATTCTTGGTAAGTAGTTTGGATTAGCAAGTGCCTCTAGGGAGTATGTGTATATATGATATGAAGGGGGAGCTTTTTGTTCTTTTTGTCTCCCCAACTTCACAATAAACTCTTTATATGTAAAGATCATACCTTTTCTTTTAGATCAAAATATCTTAACTTGGGGTTCAGGGTACCCCTCAAGTGATCTGTTGAGAGATTTCAGAGGCTCTATGAATTTGGAGGAGAAAATAATTACAACTTTATTTACAACTTTTTATTTTTATTTATTTTTGAAAGCCCTGCCTTTCTCTCTTAGAATCAATACTGAGTATTAGTTGCAAGGGAGAAGAATGGTAAGGGCTAGGCAATAGATGTTAAGTGATTTAGCCATGAACACACAGCTAGGATGTGTCTGAGATCAGATTTGAACCCAAGATTCCCCATCTCAATCCGCTGAGTGCCCTAGTTGCCCCCAACAGTTTTATTTTTAACCCCCTTGTTTCCTTTGTAATATTATGTATTTTATTAATATAAATATATTATTCTAATAATCTGGGGGACGTAGACAACATAATGGATATAGCACCGCATCTGGATTCAGGAATATCTGACAAATCCAGTCTGACACTTATTAGCTATGTGACCCTTGGCAAGTTATTTAATCTCGTCTGCCTCAGTTTCCTCCTCTGTTAAATGAGTTGGAGAAGGAAATGGCAACCACTTGCGTATCTTTGCCAAGAAAACTCTAAATGGGGTCAAAAAGAGTCAGACATTCCAAAGAACTGAATATTTTGAGAAGAGGATCATAGATTTTACCATTGTCAAAGGAGTCCTCGATACAAGGGAAAAAAAGGTTAGGGACCCCTTAGATCTTCATACAACAAAGGAGTGCAAGAGAGATAAAGGTGGAGAGAAATAGGAAGATGGAGAAAGAGAGAGTAGGAAGCAGGGTACGGGAATTGGGGAAAATTCCAACCCTGACATTTTTTTTTTAAATTTTAAACCCTTAACTTCTGTGTATTGACTTATAGGTGGAAGATTGGCAAGGGTAGGCAATGGGGGTCAAGTGACTTGCCCAGGGTTACACAGCTGGGAAGTGTCTGAGGCCGGATTTGAACCTAGGACCTCCTGTCTCTAGGCCTGGCTCTCAATCCACTGAGCAACCCAGCTGCCCCCCCTGACATTTTTTTTGAAAATATGTGAAAAAAAAGTAGGCTGAAATGAAATAAACATCAGCAATAGCCTTGAAGGAAAAGAGAAGCCAAAATCTGACAGCCTGAGGCTCTTCTTGAAAGAGGGATAACAGATTGCACCTCTAACAACCTCAGGTCTTTTTTAGTACCAGTTATCAGGAGTTACCACCTCCCTGCCTCTCTGAATCACTGCCCAGCTGTCAGCACTTTCGGTGTTCTCAGAGATGTGGGCTTCCCCATAAACATGGAATGGCTCAGTCACACAGCATACACTCTGCACACAGTAGGCATTCAGTACAATGGCCATAAAACCGAGAGGCACTTTTCAACCTTTATGCTCCACCTCTGACTTTCTGGGATGCGCTGGGTCTTTCTCTCTGGATGTCACACAGTGTAACAGCTGAATCTAGCTGCCTCCCCAGCCTCACCCTGTTCACTTCAGGGTCCTGTGGATCTGTCCATACTTCCACATTTCTAGATGTCTCTGAGTTGTTCTGTTTTTAGGAGAGCCATTAGAGAGTGATTAGAAATGGTAACAGCTGCAAACATCTCTAAAGGCATTTATCCACTAGAGGGCAAGAAAGTCAAAAGCCTGCTTCTCTACATTAAGATGTAAGCTTCTTGAGGGGCAAAGAAGATTAAATGGAGTTGATTGCCTGGGCAACTGCTCTGATTCCTACATGCTCTTCTCACTGCTTCCTGTTGTGGTTATCCTTTTGGATTCAATGATGCTTGATCTACCACAGGCACTTCTTTACTAAAAGCTACAGTGCAGTGGACATCCAGGGATCCCTTTCAGGTCATCACCACTGCCATCTTCTTGTCCTTCTAGCACTCCCAAATATAAAAGGGAGCTCTGATATGATCACAGTTTAAGAATGTACCATCCTACCTACCTGAATGCTTGCTGAATGAACAGTCAGATGTCTCATATTAGGAAACATGACCTTGGACTTCAGCTTCCTCTCCCTTTTGGCATGATCTCCAAATACCTCTCACCGACACATTTTGTACTTCACTGGCTTATCCATGTCCATTTCTTCTCTCCTATTTACCTCTTTTTTCCCTCTTCTCTCCTTCCCCTTGCCCAACAAAAGTCCTATTTATTTGAAAAGAATTATTATGGCTCCACTTTCCTGAGAAACCAAGACAGTTGGTTTCATCTTCTTTTTTTTTTGTAGATCCTCTCTTCTCTGACCATAAGAATTAAATTTTTTTTCTTTGTACATCAACTCCCTTTTCAAATATATCTTTTCCCCTCCATTAATCAATGAGCTTCCCCTTATCATTTTTTTAAAGAGGAAAATAAATTCAATAAAACTAACCAACCTATCAACTAAATCTGACAGCATGCAATTCAATCATCATTTATTATGGGCCTTCTGTGTGTCAGGCACTATGCTAAACAAAGATACAAAAAGGGGGAAAAAAAGACAGTCTTTACCCTGAGAAGCTTACATTTTTTTTAACCCTTACCTTCTGTCTTAGAGTCAGTATTGATTCTAAGGTAGAAGAGTGATAAGACTAGGAAATTGGTGTTTAGTGACTTGTACAGGGTCACTCAGCTAGTCAGTGTCTGAGGCAGGATTTGAACCCAGGTCTTCCTAACTCCAGGCCTGGTGCTTTATCCTCTGTGCTAACTAGCTGCCCCAGGAGCTTATAGTCTACTTGGGGACAACAACACACAAAAGGAAAATGAAAAAGGTGGTGAGACCACCAGGGGGTACTTGACTCAGTGAAGCAAAGACCAGTTCAGGACTCTACAAAGAAAGGCTTTGGGAGGAATTTTTTATAAAATATTTTATCTTTTTATTTTTTTAAATATTTTCCCATGGTTACAATAATTATGTTCTCTCCTTTCCCTCTTCCTCCCTTCTCCTGAAGCTGATAAGCAACATGTATTATCATTCAAAACCTGGGAGGAATTTTTTGTTTTATCTTCTCGCCCTCCAATTAAGTGAACAGCTTGTCTTGGGGGGAAGAGATGCTGATGGAATATGGAGAGTATATACAATATTCCATGCCCAAAGTACTCTATTTTTAGCAAAATAAAGGAGGAAACTTCATTTTTCTCATCTCTTTTTTGGGACCAAAGACAGGTTCTGAACTTATAATTTCATTAGAACAGAGAACTTTCAGATAAGGGCATCTTTCTCTACTAGCATAGATTCATATCTTCTTTGCAATGTATAGACTTAGAAAGTTGCTTAGAGTATTGAATGCTTAGGCAAGCTTTGAACCTAGGTCTTTTTTTTTTTTTTTTAAGGTTAATCCTCTATCCACCATGCCATGCTGGCTCTTGGAGTGGGAATGGGGGACAAACTTGGTCATTATAATTATACATTGTTCAATTTTTATTTCTTTGTTCCATTTAAATCATTACAACCATGTACATTATTTTTCTGGTTTTCTTATCTTATTTTATATCTTCCCATGCTATTCTATATTCTTCATTTTTGCTGTTTCTTACAGCAGAGTAAGATTATGTTACATTCATGAATAACAATTTGCTTATCTGTTCTCCAATAAATGGGCATCTACTTTGTTTCCAGTTCCTTGCTACTGTACAAATTTCAGCTAAAAATATATGGGCATATATCAAAGTATCATAGGTCTAGATTTAGACTTCAAAGAGGCTTCAGAAACCTTGCCATCTAAATCCTTTAACTTTCTTTTAGAAAAAAATTAGGTCCAGGAAGTATGAGCGACCTGTTCCAGTCACACTGGTAGTAAATATCAGAAGCGGTATTTGAACTAGGGTCCCTAGAGGGTCACCTAGGAGATAAATTGTTGGGGCCGAAGTCAGGAAGACACATCTTACTGAATTTAAATACAGCTTGACTGTGTGACCCTGGAAAAGTCACTTAACCCTTTTTTGCCTCAGTTTCCATATCTATAAAATGAGATAGAGAAGGAAATGACAAACTATTCCAATATCTTTGCCAAGAAAACTCCAAAAGGTGTCAGAAAGAGTTGGGCATGACTGAAATGACACAACAATTCCAGAGGGTACAAGCTAGTACTCTTTCTGTTGCATATGGAACCTTTCTGCCTTTGACTTCCCAGGGTATATCCTTAGCAGTGGGATCTCTGGGTCAAAGTATATGGCCATATCATTTTCTTAGCAGAATTCCAAATTGCTTTACAAAACTTTTCTGAATTCTTTCTATTGATCAATTCTCACAGTACTAGAGTATTCTTTTATATCCCTATGCCACCATTTCTTTATCAGCTTCCTAATCAATAAGCATCAGTTTCCAGTTCTTTGCTATTACAAATTCCTATGAAATATTTGACATATAAGGCACACATGTTTCCTTGCTGCCTGCACCTACCTTTTTTGAAGGGGCACCTCAACCCTAAGACCTATTTTTCCATCTCCATTGAGGTGAAGATTACCTGGGAGGACTGAAATAATTCCCCTGGTTCATGCCCGGCACAGGCAACCCTGACCAGATGGTCACTTGGCAGGAGGCACCCAGGCTGCCGAGCAGCCCTTGCTAAGGAAGATCAATTTGTCATCCCATTGTCATTCTCACTCTCATTAAGCTCTTGGCAGCAGGGCCTCCCTTATAAACAGGGATAAATGCTCTTGGGTATAAACCAAATGGTTTTGTTTATGATAAATAACTCTGGTTTTTATGGCTGAGCATTTGTTCAGGAATAACAACTCAGAGCAAGAAGAGTAAAAATTCATCTACTGCAAGGCAGAAGCAGCTTGGGAGAGTGGTAGTTGCCTTGTGATCAGAGAATGTCAGTGCTGGAGGGTGCTCAAGATGATGATGATGATGATGATGATGAAAATGATAACAGCTTGCATTTATATAGTGCTAAGGATTGCAAAACATTTTACAAATATGATCTCATTTTATCCTAGCAAGAACTCTGCGAAGTAGGTGTTATTATCCCTACTTTACACCTGAAGTAACTGAGGCAGTCTGAAGGTAGGTGATCATCCAGTCCAAAACGACAGCATTTTAATGCTAATGAAACTGAGTCCCTGAGATGACCAAGTTATATTGCTATTTAACTATTCCCTTTCTCCCTAAACAAAACAGCGAACAAGCCTGAGCTAGTGTATCTCCATAAATATTTTAAAATTTGTACCCCACTCCATCCACCAATCTACCCTTTCCAATTGCCACTGGAGGGCTATAAGTTCAAACCTGGACAATTTTATCTAGCCTTCTGATTTGGCTCCTTACTTCCAGTCTCTCTTGCCTTCCTACTCCCTTTATCCAATCTGATCCTATGCACCAGATTAATCTTTTTAAAGCACAGTTCTAATCATGTCATTCCTTCACACAAAAATTTCTTAACAACTTTTTATAAATCCAAATATCTTCGATTAGCATTTAAGGGTCTCTACTATCTGATAACAACTCAAGTCTCTTTTTCTCTCAATTCTGAACTTAACAAATGCCAAATAAAATGAGTCCTTCTGTATGCAAAGTAGACCAGAAAAAGAGGATTGTACTTAATGTAATTTTGTATTATGTTTGGCTTGCTTTTTCTTTTAACTATATAATAAGTCTAACACTTAAGCTTTTTTCTTTCTTTGTAACTCTAAGACAGAAGAGAAGTAACAGCTAGGCAACTGGGCTAGGCAAAGGGATTAAGGGACACGCCCCGGGTCATACAGTTAGGAAATGTCTGAGGTTGGATTTGAACCCAGGACCTGCCATCTCTAGGTCTGGCTCTGTATCTACTGAGGCACCTATCCTTCCCAACATCCAACTTTCAAAGCTATCCTGCTTCTCTGTGTTTCCTTCTGACCTTTCTTCTGTTTTCTTCAATGCATTAAAAAAACTTTTCAATAACTTCTCTACCTCTCTGTTTATTTCTTTCATTAATCCCATCCTCCTCTATCTCTCCCTACCCCAAAAGGAAAAAAAAGGAAAAAGAAAAATTAAATACCAGTAAGAAATAAACAAATATGCTTTATCAAGAAAAAATAATTCTCACATTGCCAGGGTCTGAAAATACTTGCTTCATTCTGCACTTTGAATCCATGACCTTTCTTATTGGGGTTTGGGTAGGATGCTTCACTGATCTGCTGAAATCATGGCTAGTTAGTGTGCTGATCAGAATTGTAAGTCTTTCAGAGTTTTTTCCTTCTCCACCATGTTATTGTTTTTGGACAAAGTCTACTCCTGCCTTAGCTCATTTTACCCTGGATCAGTTCATACAAATCTTCTTGGATTTTTCCAAAATTTTTTCTTCATCATTTCTTATAGTACAATAATATTTCATTACAACCATGTACCATAATTTGTTAAACCATTCCCAAGTTGAGAGGGACCCCTTGGTTCCTAGTTTTTTTGTTATAATAAAAACAGCTGATATAAATATTTTTGTATTTATGGGTCTTCCCCTCCTTTCTTTTTTTTTTTTTCCTTTGAGGGTATAGGTACATCTTATCTTTTACCTTTCATGTGTCAGTTCAACTGGACTACTGAGCATTTCGTGAAAACACCATTAGGTTTCTGCCTATGTATCTTTGTTTACATTATTTCTAAGCTTGCAATACCTTTCTCTCTCATTTTCCCACACCAACTTCTGTCAAAATTCTATCTCTACCTTTCTCAATTGTTTTTCTGTTCTTCAGCATCCTAGTCAAATGTTACCTTTTTTTCCTCCATGAAGCCTTCCTAGATTCATCACATGAGGTCATGAACCTATTTCCATTTCTGCCACTGGCAATCAAATCCAATTGTAAAATGGTGAGTGTGTCAATGAACTCCTAGGAGAAGAATAGACATATCTTTCTTTCTCAATGAGCATTTACTAAATAAAGTGGTTCTCTATTAGGCCTCTGGGATAAAAAGTGTTAAAACATTTTTCTTGCCTTCAAGGAGCTTATACTATAATGGCAAGACCAGTAAGGTGGTGGTGAATGTGCATTTTCCACAAATGAGCACTAGAGGAGCTCTGGGGAAGTTCTGGGAGTGATTGGTGAAGACTGTCTGGTTTCTGTCTTTGTATCCCCAGACTTTTGCACATAGTAGGCACTTAAGAAATATTTGTTGAACTGGATCGAGACTGGATATATGTTTGTCTTTTTCAAGGGATTTCTTCTCTCTTTTCTTCCCACCAATTCATTAGCACTCGCTTTTAATTCAATAATCCATAGGACCAGACATTTCATTTTGAAGAAGAAAAATAATGAGAGTAAATAAACAGCACCACCTAAGCATTATTGCCTTCCTGGATGAAAGGGGAAAAAAAAGAGCTTTTGAGGAGTGCAGTTACAGTCAACAGCTTAATTGTTAAAAATTGCACATTATATTCTCATTTAATATTGACACGGCCTGAGCTATTAAGTGCACTCAGATTAGCCTGCAAATCCCAGCTCACAGTTTCCTGGAGAAGAAAATTAAGTAACTGTTTTTGCCCAAATTTGCAAGTAGTTCATCCATCCACAGCTTAGAAAGTTCTACCTTTATGCTGCAGGTAGACACATAAAACCAGACAGCCATTTTAGCACCGTAGTCATTTTCACTCTCATTAAGGTCTTGGCAGCAGAGTTTCCATTAAAAACAGGGGCCTGTGCTTTTGGGTGGAAACCTAATGGTTTTGCTTATGATAAATAAACCTGTTTGTTTTCTTTTCCTTAGACACTAAAGGCAGGCCCCTACCTCTCACTCTGGCCTTTATTGCCTTGGTGAGCCTAATGTTCCTCACCTCTCACCAGAGCATTAACAGCCCAGGGGAGGTAACAATATTTCGCCAGTGCCAAGTGCCCCTTGTCTAGAAGAAAGAGCTCCACAGGTCTTAGTAGGCTTCTGGATTGAATTTTAAATTTTTTTTTAAAAATTCCAACAGTTTGGTCTCACATTTAGTCCATTGCAATTTATCCTCCATATTTTTATGATACATATTCCTTTGTGCCCTGAATCCAGACTATGGAAAAAAATGGTGGTGGCTGATGAATACTGAGAATGTCTCAGAATTTATAACCAGGAATAGGGACTAAACCTGTGATTTCATTGATATAAAAAACTCCCAGACAAGGCTATTTCCTTTCCTGATGGAAGTTGGAACCATTTCTACAAGTCTTTTTTTTTTAAACCCTTAACTTCTGTGTATTGGTTCCTTGGTGGAAGAGTGGTAAGGGTGGGCAATGGGAGTCAAGTGACTTGCCCAGGGTCACACAGCTGGGAAGTGTCTGAGGCCGGATTTGAACCTGGGACCTCCTGTCTCTAGGCCTGACTCTCAATCCACTGAGCTACCCAGCTACCCAGCTGCCCCCTCTACAAGTCTTTTTTAAATAAAGAAAAATCAGTTTTATTTTATTTACAGTTCTGCATTATCTCTCTCTCTCTCTTCCTCCTCTTGCTTTAAGAAAGAAAACAAAAACCTGTTACATTTGTTTAAGCAAAACAAATTCCTATATTAACCATCCCTTGTCTTCCCTCCACTAAGCTTCAATCTGTGCTCGTGGTCCTTCATCTCCTTATATGCAGGTAGATAGCATAGTTCATCATGAGTCCTCGGACACTGTGGTTGGTCATAGTTCATCATATAGCTGAAGAGCTGCTTGGAGTAGTGAAGTCAAACTCAAATAGAAATGGGGGCCACTATGTCATCCATGTAGAGAGCTAGATGGTGGTGCAGTGGATAGAGTACCAGCTTAGGAGTCAGGAGGACCCAAGTTCAAATCTGGCCTGAGAATATGTGTGATTTTAGGTAAGTCATTTAACTCTGTTTGCCTCAGTTTCCTCATCTATAAAATGAAGAAAATGGCAAAACACTAGTATCTTTGTCAAGAAAAACTCAAATGGGGTCACAAAGAGTCAGATACAACTGACAACAATGATTCATTCCTAACATATCATGGGCTACAGCTGCATTTTAAACTGTAACACGGCCTATGTTTTATCGTATTTTTATTTATTTTGTTAAATATTTCCTAACTGCTTTTTAATCTGGCTCTGGTATAGTGTTTGGGCTCTCAGAGCCCTGTGTTTGACATCTCTTGTCTAGAGCACTGAGAAATTAAGTGACTTGCCCAAGGTCCTACAACCACTATGTGTCAGAGAAAGAGAGAGTATTAGAACCCCCAAATTCCTGCCTTATAAATCATCTCTCTATCTACTACTCCAGATTGTAGTACATCAGATCAGCATGGCTCAAACTAGGAATATCAATGGTTATAACCATGTTTTCTAGATAAGACTCAAAATCAAGGGTCATGGAAGAAAATGTCACCAATGAAAACAGTTACTTCTATAGAAAACTGACATCTTATTCTGAAGAGGCCAGTTCCAGCCCTAAGAAGTACATTCACTTACAGAATGAGTATATTGGGATTGGGGAGGCAGAATGATCCAGTGGAAAATTTCCTGAATTTTGAATCAGAAAACTTGGGTTCAAATACCACCTCGGCCAGTTACCAACTCTGTGATCTTGGGTAAGTTAAATGGCCTTTCTCTGGCTCACTTTCCTTAGCTGTCAAAGGAGAGGGTGATGACACATTCATAGCAACACAATGTGATGGCAAAAAAAACTAGAAACCAAGCAGGTGCCCATCAACCAGGCGAAGTCTGAACCAGGGTAGTATGTGAATATAATGGAATATTTTACAATTTAAGAACAGTGACTATTGGGAATCCATAGAATCATGGGAAGACTTTTGTGAACTGATAAAGAATGAAGTTGTTCTGTGTTTCTGAAGAGGATCGATGCTATCATGGGGTGATGTGTCTTACTCATGAATTAAAGGCATTGTTGTGCCTTACTCTCTCTCTTCCAGAGTCATCAAAGCCCAATGGCAAGAAAAAAGTCAGATGATGGATGATGGCATGGGGCGAAGTAGATGATGTTGGCATCTCTGATGTCTGATCAACTTCTAAGCATTCCATAATGCCTGCTTAAGCCATCTTTGTGGTTGTTGGGACAAACTGGTCTTATCCACCCATTCCACCAGTGGAAGCCTTCCCATGCTTGCGGTAAACACCCCCTCACTCACTGACGGGTTTGAGGTCTGTTGATAACTCTTAACCTGGATTAGCCCATCTGCTGAGAAGGTTATACTGGGGTGTGGCCACTGAGCATGCTACAGATCCTTAAAGCCACACAGGTGACAGTTAGGTGGAAGATGGACACCAAAGGTAGATGGACAACCTTGAAAATGGCTCAGCCAATCTTTATACCAGAGGTGGGGCAGGGTGGAATGAAGTAAACAGAACCAGAAGAAGAGTATCCATATGATAATGTGTCATATGTTATCAATTTTATATCAGGGGCTAAAAGATCACCCAAACAAAAAGCTGAATATTGAATAATTTTAATAATCAGCTTTGGCTCCAGAGAAGAGATGAGGAAGTACCTCTGTCCTTTTGGAAGACGGGTGAAAGAATGGGAGGGGTATGGAGCACACACTGTCAAACTTCATTCACTGGGTGGGATGGTTTTACTTCACTATGTTTCCTTGTTAAAAGGAGGGCTCCTTTGTTGGGGGGGAGAGCAGTTATAACTGGAAAGGACCATAATCTATAAACAAGGGACCCATAAAACATTTTTTTAAAATAAGAAGGTTGGACTATATGACCTTTGAGATACTTTTTACCACTACTTTAGCACTACTAATCCATGGCAAAATGGGTAACAGAAGCTATACAAGAAAGTTACTTGAAAAATAACTCATAGCAGTAACTTGGGGACAGATAAGTGGCTTAGTAGATTGAAATCTAGGCCTAAGAGATGGGAGGTCCTGAGTTCAAATCTGGTCTCAGACACTTTCTGACCTCAGACAATCCATTTAAACCCCATTGTCTAGTCCTTAACTGCTCTTCTGCCTTGGAACCAATACATAGAATTGATTCTAAGATGGAAGGTGAGGTTTTTTTATTTAAAAAAAAAAGTAACTTGGAGGACACAAATCTGTATTTTTATACTCAGATTTCCAGAGATTTAAAAATATTGCTGCAATTTCTGTCCTAACAATTATAAACAGCCCCTTTACTTACAGTCACATCAAAAGGCCCAGAACTAAATGAGGACATTATGATTCCATCTTCCCCATTAACTTGTGCTGATTTGGGTACATAGTTGTGAGGCCTTGGCATGATATTATTAAATCTCTCCAGAATGTACTTCTTTCAGAACCCCAGGCCAGGGTCAGAGCAAATGTTAAGCACTCAATTCTGTTTGAAATCATCTGTATTCAGTCACTCTTGGGAAAAATAAATAAGGTTACAATGGTTATTTTATTACATTGACCTTTGATCCTATGCTGAATTTCCTTGGCAGGAATTATGAGACCATAAGCGTCTCCTTGAACCCGAGAGCTTCTCTCGGCTGTCCATTAGAGTTTCTTCAATCTCACCAAGCTGATGGATGCAAATGTGAGACTTCATACAATGTCAACCCCAAGACAATGACCGTGTTGTGTAAAATGAAGGATGTAAGGAGAAAATGGTTTTTTAACAAATAAAAAAGAGGTAATATAGAATAGTGAAATCATTTTTCTGGCTTGGGGTCAGAGGAGCCCAGTTATCGTTTTTGTAAGAGGACTAGAAAAATGTAATAAAAATAATAATGATGATACTAGCTAGTATATATTTTTAAATCTGTATTTTTGTCTTAGAATTGATACTAAGTAGGGCAGCTGGGTGGCTCAGTGGATTGAGAGCCAGGCCTAGAGATGGGAGGTCCTAGGTTCAAATCTGGTCTCAGACATTTCCCAGCTGTGTGACCCTGGGTAAGTCACTTAACCTCCATTGCCTAGCTCTTACCACTCTTAGAACCAATACACAGTATTGATTCTAAGACAAAAGGTAAAGGTTAAAAAAAAAAAAAGAATTGATACTAAGTATTGGTTCTCTAGCTAGTGTTTATATAGGGTTTTAAGGTTTACAAAGTGCTTTTTGTAGTCTCTCATTTGATTGTAACAACAACCCTGTGAGGGAGGTGCCTCTTTTGCAGATGAGGAAATCGAGAACCAGAGAGTAAGTGATTTGTCTAGGAGCATAGTCTGAGGTAGAATTTGAACTCAGGTCTTCTTGACTTTTGGCCTAATGATTTATCCACTCTATTGCCTAGTTGCCTCAGGGGATACAGATTAAAGCAGTTTTGAACTGAACTTGAGGATTTAGCCAAAAGGACTGAATAATTCAAAGACTGTCTAAAAGTTCATGCCCCCATTCTGGAAGTGACACAGTTAAGGGCTCACGTATCTGATGCTGAGTGGACTTTGCCATTGCTGTGGACCAAAGAACCAGCAAAGTCAGTAGTCACTCTCCAGTTAAAGGGACTTCAAAAGAAACTAAAAGGTAGCTTTGGTCAGAGTGACTTGTCCACAGTCACAAAAGCTTCTAAGTATTTAAGGGAGGACTTGAGTTAGGTGCTTCCCAATTTCCAATTCAGTATTTGATCCATTATATTTCCTAGAGAATCCTCCTGGGAGCTGAGATGCCAAGCTCTGCCTGTCAGTGCCAGACACACAGCAAGCCCTTAAGAAAGGTTTGTTGACTGACTGATTCCTAAACACTGAGAGAGCTTCTCCCAAACTCAACTCTCCC